>NW_019385697.1:0-68888 GCF_000671375.1 Centruroides sculpturatus | reverse complement strand
TTAATTATCTAGATATAACAATAGAGAGAAAAAGTGATAAATTAATTTATAAAAAATATGTGAAATCTATACAAATACCAAAAACAATTAATTATAAATCTATTACACCTATAAGTATGAAATATAATATATTTAAAATGTATATAAATAAAATAAGACAACGAACTAGTGAAATTAAAACTCAAGAGAAAGAAGAAGAAGAAATAATAAAAATGTTTATGTTAAATGATTATCCAAAAAGTCTATTGAATAAATGGTTAAAAAATTGGAAATAGATAAACAATCAAGTTTAATAGATAAAAAGAAAAGTTTTGTTAAAATAAGGTATATCCCTAAGATATTTGAAAGAATTAAGAAAATATTAAATAATAGAATCAATCTAATACCGGAAAAAGTACATACAACAATAAACCATTTATGTTATAGAAATCATGAAAATTACGATATATTAGAAGAAAAAGGAGTTGTATATTCATTTAATTGTAGTTGTAAACCAGAAAAAATATATATAGGAGAAACGAAAAGGAAACTAAAAATAAGAATAAATGAACAAATCTGAGCAATCAAGAGAAATTATGCAAATTCAGTAGTCGCAGAGCATTGTAATAATACAGGTTGTGAAATAGTATTGAATTCCGTAAAAATAAAGAAAAAAGAAAAGACAACTTTATGAACATATTTATATAATCAGACAAAATAATAGAATAAACAGCAATAATGGTAGAGAAATCCACCAATCATGGCTAAGTTTCATAGATAAAGGGGTGTGTCCAAAAGATAAAAAGAACGATGGAAAGAAATGGAAACGAGGTGTGAGGCAAACAGAAAGAGAACAAATGTAAGTTGTAATAACAGAAAGCAAATATATAAAATTAAGATAATGTTAATAGAATTTGGTTTAATACAGGTTTAAAATAATAGTAATTGTGATCTTGTTGATAAAACTTGAATATCCAGTGGAGCAAAAAATTAAGGAAAACTGGAAAATTGTAAGAATTTTATTGAATATTTTTGTCGGAAAATTTTAAAATGTAAATTTTAATAAAAATTTTTTATTGTTTATAGAACATATATAAATACATGCTGAGGAGGGACGAATATGTCCGAAACGCAAAATTGTGTATGTGTCCAGGTATACGAAATAAAATAAAAATTGTTTTCTGTTAATCTTTGTAATATTATCTGTATAACCAGTATAATAAGTCTTGATAATAGAAGATATGAATTTATAGTCGAAAATTTACATGGCAACTCATTTCTACACATCAAACATTATCTTCGGAATTTGTTCTAGAATATGCAAATAAAGTGGACTGGGATGCAATATCTTGATTTCAAAATTTAGATAATGACTTTATTAGGAAAAATGCCCTAAAATTAAATTTATAATCACTTATAAGATGTCAAAATATATCGGAACAATTACTCGAAGACTTAGATCGATTAAATGTATTAGACCGGAAAATAGTTGTTAAATATCAAGAATTATCCGAAGATTTTATTATAAAACATAAAAATAAAATTGATTGGTGTGATGTTATTTTAAAGAAAAGGTTCTCCGATGAATTTATTGAAAATAATTATAAAAATTTAGTTTCATAGTTAGCTAGAATTTGTAATAAATGATATTGATTAAATTTTTTCATATATAAATGAAGACTGAATGAACTAAATGCTATTGGTAGACTTTAAAATACTCCCATAAGAAAGTTATGCGAACTACAAACTGATAACGAATATCCAGTTCTTAATGTTAAATCAGTATCCACTTGCTACTATGATAAAAAAAATTAGTAGTTCTCATGGACACCAAGTGGAAGGAATTTCAAGTTTATCTGCCAGATCTATTCAATAAAAAATAATGGATAAGGATATTAAAGTATTAAATAATATGGGAAATTAAAAATTTGTATGCAGAGGTATGAAATATTGTGAGAATGCAAATAAAGCACATATTGTTGAGTTTGTTAATTAATACAGCAGGAGGCTAGAAGGATATTGAGGCTGCTGATTTTTTTTATTTTTGCTTGATTTTCCACGATTTTGAAATTTTCTAATTTTGAGTCATTTACATTTTGGAACGTGCACATTTTACTGAGCTAAAATTGGTATATATATACTACTGCCAACATTGGTAATAATTAATATAATCAAATTGTTTTTTTTCCTTGTTCTTCTTACATAAATGTAACTTACACGAGAAAATTATATTTTTCTTTCACTTCTGACTTTTGGATATTATATAACTTTAATTCTTTTAATCATTATTGGTTTAATGTTTTAAAATTTGTTGAAGCTAAAAAGATAAAAATAAATCGGTTTGCAGAGAAAAATACTTTTACTGTATTTACATTACTAACGAGCTCCCCAAATGCATTTCACCTATGAAAGGGGACTAATCAGTATACAGTTCATGCTCCAACAATCAACTCATTAATAAAAGCCACTTACATAGTTTACAAAAAATTCCCAGCATTTCACTGTTAACATTTCTGTATTTAAATTTACATTATTGTTCTGCATAATTATAGTGAAGTGTTCTTTTACCTTCTGCTTTACACTGTTTTTTTTCTCTAAAAATAATTTTTAATTTATTAGTATTAATCTGGCAATTATTACTATTAGTGTTGGAAGACAGGAGAATTACTAATTTTTAAACTTATAGCAGCCAGTCTAATTTTCAATCTTCGTTTCATTTCACCAGTATAAAAACTAGACTTGTTACATGTGTGTTCTATCTGATAAACAAAACCTTCTTCCTCTAATAAATCCTTTTTGGCACTTCTTATAATCATCATATTTAATAACCTGTTCTCTAAAAATGGAGCCAATCTATTGTGTTTTGATAGATAATAAGTACAAATCTTGCAAACCTGCTGTAGTCGTGACAGATTTATTGTCAGCATCAAATGGATCTCAGGAAATTTTTTTAAAAAGGTAAGTTACATTCTCATGATTCATCTTTCTGATAACCTACGTTTACTCTATTTTTATTCCATGATCTCCATACCTAAATAAACTAGAAGTGAATTTTGTGTCATTTTTTTAGGAACTACTGCTCAAGAGAAAAAAAAGATATAGACAGTAGCAATGATTTTTTTATGATCTGGCCCTTTCCTAAAAAAGTTTGCTGACACCTGCCTTATTATGGTGATAGTGAATTAACAATGCTCACAGTACAATTTACATTGGGGGAAATCCTCTCAACTGCTGAAATAAGCTGCAACTTCTAAAATGATCCTCTAAAATAGGGTGATCAGACGTTCTGATTTCTGGGAACTGTCCTTGGTTTTGTCTCTTTTTAATATTTAATTCTAGAATCAATTTTTAAATATAGCAATTTAGGGGTGTGTCACGACTGCAGAAGCTGCTGGTGCATTTTCCTTCAGACCTTAACAATGTGAAGGAAGTTTTTGTATTGAAGTTTTTCAAATGTTTTTTATTGGGAAAACATGATAGTATTAAAATTAATTTGATAATTACTTATTTCTGGACTGAAATCTAACCCTTACAAAGATCCCTGATAGAACTCAGATGACCCTATTGAGTCAAAGTAAGTCAAGCAACAGAAAAATCAACTTCACAACCTTAACAACACAAAAGAAAACATACAAAACATGGAATTACAAATGGAAAAGGAACTTGTGCACTTCAAAATAAAATTACATTAATTTGATTGGATTCTGTAATTAATATCCTAACAAGATATATGGAATTTTATGAAACACACTGAATCTAGATTCAGTACTTTTAGAAGATATCCTAGACATAACTCAATTAACTAATACAATAAAATATGCAAATTTCAGCCAATTTCTTAGAGTTTGTCATTCGATGAAAGAAGTGAATAAAGATTATTCCTTGATGATAATTTTATAACGAAATTCCCAAAGGGTTCTCGTACCTGACGAAATAATCTTTTTCCTCTCAACATAGGAATAAAAAAACAAAATTGTCAGCTTAAACTTCCTAATATATTTTTTTATCTTGACCTAATATCAAACCAATTAGGAAATGTGGTAAATTTTTTATCAATTCCATCAATACAGAATTTTACAACTTTTAAAGTCCAATAAATATCGTGAATAATCAAATGTTAGCAGTGATAAACTGAAATTTCCAGGGATTAAAGAATAAAATTTCATCAAATGACCTATTTCAGCTTAAACTTGAAGTAGATATTATTGAATAGCAGAAACATAGATTAAATACATTCAAAGACTACTTAATTGAAAATGTTCCTGCTAGAACATCAACTGTACCAGACCAGCCTAGTGGAGAAATATGATTATTATTAAAAATTCTTCAAATAAAAAATACTCAAATGATTAAACCTAATTTTACTAATTTAAGAAATGAATTAATGATTGTGGCTGTTGCCTATATTCTACCAAATAAGACAGACATACTAAAAGAATTTTTTAAATCACTTGAACTTTGGCAACATATTACACCATTAATTCTGCTTTTGGGAGATTTTAATTCTCATATTGCTGAAATAAACAACGAAAGACTCTCGGTACTATGGTCCAATAACTTAATTTTAAATACTCAACTTTCAAAGGATAAATATAGCAATAAATTAGGTGCAAGTACGATAAATATATTAATAGATTTAAAAATATACACATGCAGTGGTTGTATAATATCCGACCACCCTGCTAAATTTACTTGTGTAGAGTATAAAGGAAGTTCTACAATTGATTTTACTCTTTTTTCTGATTTTTTTTTGGATTTATGTGCAGACTTCAAAATATTAAATTATGATGCATCAGACCATTTTCCCTCCATTGCTAAATTTTTCACAAAACAAAAAACAAAGATAGACAAATTCAATAATTATCTAAAAAAATTTATAATTTATCAAGATATCAAGAAGAGAGCGAAAATAAATTTAATTGTATTCCTGACATTACTGAAATTCTATTGAAACTTACAGGTTCATTGAACAATTAATGAAAGAATATACATTAGATCCACCTATAAAATGGGTTCATATAGTTCGGATTCCTATATGACGGCGAAAAAATAGCGACCGTATTTGTATAAACACGCTAAAAGAGACTCGTATAATTCGGTAAAACGTCATTGCCGACTCGTGTCGCGATAGGATTGGTCGAATCTAGACCAATAGCGGATATTGTACAAACCGTTGGGTTTAAACGAGCAGCGGACCTACTAAAAACCATTTATTATTTAATGGCCATAAAAATTATATTTATATTAATGATGTCTCCAAAGTTCAGCAAATTTTTCGCAGAAAATTAATTTATCAGGAAGCACACGCCCACCATTTAATGAGCGTTCCACAACAAAAATAAGCTTAAGCAATGGCGTCGTCAAATGGTGCATGCTCAGTAAGTAATCCTATAATTTTTTGTTTATAGCATAGTTTATATGGATTCTTCCCAAAAAATTATACAGTTGACCCCCCTGTAACACGGTAGATACGTTCTGATCTTTATGAAATTCATTTTCTACGAGTCCTTAAATATAGGAGCCAATCACAGCCCGGCACGTATGCAGTTTACGGACAATGGCTGTTTGAACAGTTTTCTTCCATAAAATGAATCGATTCTAGACTAATTTGACTCAACATTTCCAAAATACATATAATTTTTTGGAAATAACCCACATAAACTATGCTATAAACAAAAAATTGTAGGATTACTTACCGAGCATGCACCGTTCAACGACGCCGCTGCTTAAGCTTGTTTTCATCATGGAGCTTGCGTGCTTCCTGATAAATTATTTTTCTGCAAAAAATTTGCTGAACTTTGGAGACATCATTAATATAAATATAATTTTTATGGCCGTTAAATAATAAATGGTTTTTAGTAGGTCCGCTGCTTGTTTAAACTTAATGGTTTGTACAATATCTGCCATTGGTCTAGATTCGACCAATCCTGTTGCGACATGAGTCAGCGATGACATTTTACCGTATTATACGAGTCTCTTTTAGCGTGTTTATACGAATATGGCCGCAATTTTTTTGCCGTCATATAGGAATCCGAACTATATGAACCCATTTTATAGGTGGGTCTACTGTACGTGTTTTGGAAATGTTGAGTCAAATTAGTCTAGAATCGATTAATTTTATGGAAGAAAACCTTTCAAACAGCCGTAGTCCGTAAACTGCACATGTGCCGGGCTTTGATTGGCTCATGCATTTAAGGATTCCTACAACGTGAAATTCTTATAAAGTGGAACGTATCTACCGCATTGTAGGGGAGGTCAACTGTATACATATTAAAAATGTGAAAAAACAACCTGTTCAATTCAGAAAAACCTTAGTTTGGTTTTGATTGCTAAAAATGAAATTATTAAAACAAAAAAATTCAAATAATCAAAACATCTTTAACTGTAAAAAAACTAAACAATTTTATAACAATTTACTTAAAGTGGAACAGAAAATAATTGTAAATTTGGAAACTAGTCTAATAAATGAAAAAGGGAAAAGTAAACATTTCTGGTCAACAGTTTGAAAATTCCAGATCAATATTGACTCCAGCAACAACAACTCCAAAAATAGATAAAATTTCTATGGACAGTTTCCAAAAATTCCTTCTATGCAATTATCTTCAGCTATAAGATCACTTCATAATGAATACTTAGATTCAAAATTTACAATGGAAGAACTAAATAACTCAATTAATACAATGCACAGTAATTCATCACCAAGAAGTGATTATATCCTGATTATATTTCTCAAATAACTATCAAACTCAGCAAGGTCTAAGTTACTTGGTTTATTTAATTTAATAAAATGTACAATATATCCTCTTATATCCTGCTTTGTGGAATTACATTTGATATTCAAAAAGGGAAATAAACTTCTTCCTAATAATTACCAACCAATAGCTTTTCTACCCACCTTAAGAAAATGTTTTATGGCAATCTTAGCCAAAAAAATTTCATTATGCATATGTAAGAAAAAGAGATTCCCCTCTTTATCCGGCGAACTCGGCTGACCCCCGGTCTTATAAGGCAGCCGTTTTCTGCGCAATAATCAAGAGATCATACTTGCGTTTTACTGAGCCATCCGATACCAACAAGGAGCTAGGGCTACTTATACATATTGCATTCGTGCATGGGTACAATTGCTCATTAATTTAATCAACACTCTAGCTTCCACACATCTAGCTAGGTCATCCAACACCAGTACAAGCATTAACAAAACAAAGGGTAATCCTAACTGAACTGTGAACCGTCCCTACATCAAATTTACAAGAAGATTGCCAAAGATTTAAATGTGTAACTTATAAGAGAAAACCCAATATTTTCCACCTTCTTTCTAATGCTAAAGGCAGCACAGATGATAATGCAAGAGCACCAGGGATTTACCGTATCCAATTACAAGATTAACTGTTTAACAGGAGACTGACATACATTAGATCCACATACAGAACTCTTCAAGTTATGCAATCACAAATACGACGTGGCAAGGGAAAATAATAATACTGCTCTGGCCCATTATTCCACCATTATTGGGACAAGGCTACCCTGATACAGAATCTTTGACCAATGTGACATAAGATTGTTGGAGGCCTTAGAAATCTACAGACAATCTACAGAGCCGACAAGAATGGAACATGCATCAACACCAATTGCATTCCAATACCACACGCCTGGAATTATTATTTAGACTCACAAAACGCTATATATCACAGCCTCTGCTTGAACATGTTTAAAATTTTTTAAAAATTAGAATGCGGCTGTATTCGATCTATAGAATGGTTTTTCATATTCGTTTCCTGACGAGAGTCGATAAATTGTGACCAAAAATGTTTGAACAGTAAATATATGTTTGTTTGTTTGTTTGCTGTAAATTTGTGTTTAGGTGTTATTCTGTTTAAGAAACAGAGGTACAGAATCTGCAATATTTTTGCTATCAGGAATTCAACTCCACTTGTCCAAAAAACAAACTATTTATAGCTTTCATAGATATTGAAAAAGCTTTTGATGAAGTCTACGTAGAACTTTTGGTTCAAAATTTGACACACATACAAACAGGCAAAAAATTTTCCCCATACAGTGCTTAAATTATTTTCAGATTATATGTTGTTTCCTTGAATGATACTAAATTATCTCTTGGAGTTCTACAGGACAATCCACTTTCTCCATATCTGTTTCATTTTTATTTGACTGGGATTGACCAACTCTTTACAAACGCCACTGTTGGCTTTGAAATTGCAAATGGACCTTTTCATATATAATTTGCAGATGATTTTAGTTATTATGGCACTGACTAAAATTTCTCTGCAAAGGAAAATCAATTAACTTAATATCAATTTACCCAAATAAAACAATGATAATGATTTTTAGACATAATAATAAAATCTGTGGAGAAGAAACTATATTGTATTTAGATAAATAAATTTGACATGGAATGAATTACTAATTTATACTAACTCTTCTTCAATATCACTAATATAAAAGCTGGGTGTGTGTTTGTGTGTGTGTAAATATTCCTTAAAATTCCTGCAATTTTTGTCCAATCCAGATGAAGTTTTGGTTATATTCATTTTATGCTCTGACGAAAAAAATAAGGCTACCTGTTTTAAGAAAATATTAGCTATAGAATAAATGTTTTATCGATTTGGGATTGGTGATCACACTTACATTACAGTGACGTAAGTGACCACGTGACATTCTTGCTCGACCAGGGAATTTCCCTTAACTTGCATTTTTAAATATTTTGGTAAGTGGCATATTTTAAATCTATTTCATTAAATTTCAAATTTAAACATTAAAAAAGATGGCCTCATCATGTCACTTCTATAACAAATTTTTTTAATTAAATGTCACGTGACGTTTTATTATTCAATTGGAAGTAACGATCTAACGAGTCCATTATTTAGAAAGTGTTATCACTCATCTAACTTGTATGTACTGAACATTAATTATCTGTTTTATCAACAGGGAATTAAGAATTGGTTTTATCAATGGCTGCAGAAACATAATCACAATGTCAATCATCAAAAAAATATTAAGGTGTCTATTACTAAAGGAAAACATCAAGGAAATCTTTTAAAAGACAATAGAGTTTACTCAAAATGTAGTTTATATTTATTATCAAAGGCTTAAATAATATGCTTTGTGCTGTGTGTGTGTGTGTGTGTGTGAATTCTCTACAACTGCTACTTTTTTTGCTCCAATTCAGGTGAAATTTTTGTTTTGTTGCACTTTATGTTACAACAGATAGTATGAACTATTTAATTTGAAGAAATATTAACAACTCTTGAGTTTCTTCAAATCTCTTCAATCTCTACTTTCTCATAAAAAGTATTCTGTCATGCTCCACGGGGAAATTTTTAGTTATACGTACCGAAAGACGGAAGTTTACTCAAATACAAGTTATTTGGAATTGCTGTATTATATAAGCTAAGTTCAACTCAAGACTTTAGAGAAAACCTAAATAAACTCTCAAAGGAGGCATTGTACAACTTGTACAACTTTGTAATTAAAATTGTGAAGGAAGATGTAACTACCAAATAATACATAAAATCTAAGGACTTGTAAGAAAATAATTACTGATGTAAATTTTCAATTTATTGTTCTAAAATGTATATTTTTCTTTTTGATGATTGTAAGTACTTAGTCCCTGAGTAACAGGGCTCTTACCCTTAATACTAATAGATATTAATAGAATGATAATGAATAATAAATATAGCAATTTTATTAAAATACTAATATAAAAGCACCAATTTATAGATAAAGAAATAAAAAAAAATCACCAAAGTCAAGCCAGTTTTAGACCCATTTTTCACTATCTCTGAAATGTGTCTTGTTGGATTGTAATCGTTGGTTATGGTCAGCCTGTCTGAAAACATTTGTATGTTCTTTTCTAAATGAGACTTAACAAATTTATATTTATTTTATTTTGTTTGTAAAAAAGATATTATACAATTTTCATTCTGCTGTAAATATAACTTATTTCAGCTAGAAAATAATAATAATTTTTTAAACAACTAAAAGTAAATGATTTCCAAATACATTTTACTACAGTTTCATATATATTATTAGTAAAATTTTGAATTATGGTATATTTATTGATTATGGCATTATAATAATATGAATATTTACCCTGATACAACTAAACAATAATTTAGAACAAGACTTGTTTTCTGTTACAATACCTTTAGGCAAGACCTGCAGTTATTTAGAGGCTTACTTCATAAAGAGAAACAAGAAAAATTATACAGTAGAGTCCTGAAAACTCGGCCTAATGTGGACCGAAGGGTGGCCGAGTTTGTAAAAATGCCAGGTTATCGGGAATGGGGTTAAAAAAGAATAAGAAAGTGTTTCCCCAGAAAATACTGTACTGTACGTGTATGTATTGTTTGCTTGAGAATACAACAGTGAATAAACTGCCCAAATACTCTTAAAGTAAAAGTACATACAGTACTTTCTGAAGACATAGAGCCTTTACTACATGAAAATGAAAATTAATGAATACACTGTGTACAGCAATTTACTTGATAAGACAGACCTCAGAAAAATACTTTATGAGGCATAAAGCTGTCTATAATGAAAATTAACTAGGAATTTTTTCGCCCTGCCAGGATATGACCCAGTTATCCGGACTGCCGGGTTATCGAGTGCCGAGTTATCGGGACTCTACTGTAGTAGTATTGGAAAACTTAATAAAGCAATAATATGAAAAACACAAATGTAATTTCTTTTGTAGTCATTCAGTTTCTATTATATTGTCACTATCTTTGTAAAAATTAATTAATTACACTATGAAAAACTAATGTATGTGTTTTTAATCTCGCTTTTAAAAATTCATGTGCTTAGGTTTATTTTAGGCCAATTTATTAATAAATTCTTAGTAATAAAGAACAACTTTGTTTTGTAAGTTAAATAACATCAATTAAACCATTTTTTCCCCTTTTGGGCTCAAGGCAATAAGCTATACATCAATCAAAGCCGAATATTATCGGGCTAGAAATGGCTATAATACTAATAAATATTATNTATATATATATAAATATAAATATAGTCATAACTATTAATATATAATAAAAACAATTATACAAGATGTTCATAAGTCTGGAATCATAACAGCTATGTTGATCTTTGTTTATTCTTTTGCAAAGCACTGAATAAGGAGGAACATGCTCAAGTTATTTTTGATTATCAGCCTGAAGTTGCCAAAGAGTTTAACAGGTATTTATACTTCCCACCAATCACACAAGGTATGAATACAGCCTATTAAACTTTTTAACAACTTCATGTCAACTGTAAGTTCCACTACCAAAACAACTTGAATTTATTTCTCCATATTTGGTACTGTGCTTTACCTGTAAAAGAATAAAAATCAACATAACTCCTGTGATTCGACTTATGGGATACCCTAATATATATATATATGTATATGTATATCTATATGCATAAAAAATATAAATATAAATAAAGGAAACATATTTTTATGTATTATGTTATTATTTTTATACACATGCAAAGCTCTAATTGTTTTTATGTTAAAATTACTCTTATTATTTTAAGAATTTCATGATACTTATTAATAATTGAATTTTTTTAGAGCTATGGATTATGAAAGTGTTGAAATTATGAGCAGGCAGCTGGGTCGCAGAATTGTAGCAGAGATAATTGAACGATGTAAACAACATAATGAAGATGTCACTGAAGAACTAGCATTTTTTATAGTAATTTATAAGATATTAGTTAAAAGTTTAAAATTGCCAATTACAAGTTTAAAATTTAAAAGTTTAAAGTTGCCAATTACGCTACCAGGACCTCTGGTCCGACCTCCTCTTCCAGTATAAATTTGTCTTATTGAATGTTGTCTTATAAATTATTAATATTATAACCGTTTCTAGCCTGATGATATTTGGCATTGATTGGTCTGTAGCTTTATAAAATTTTTCATTGATGCAAACAGTTTCTTTTTGATATAAAAATGTATAAAACAGAAAATATTACGCTACCAGGACCTCTGGTCCGACCTCCTCTTCCAGTATAAATTTGTCTTATTGAATGTTGTCTTAAATATTATTAATATTATAACCGTTTCTAGCCCGATAATATTCGGCTTTGATTGATGTATAGCTTTAAACGTATCGGGTGTAGTAAGAATGTTTGGATTCGTGCCTTGGTGTATATAAATAATCACTCAGCATAATGGTTTACCTGCCACTGGATTAAAGAAGTGACTCCATCGTAATAATAAAAATTTTTAAAATGCTAAACATGGGAAGAATAATTTAACAGTGGAGTTAACCAACAACTTAATTTTTATATACTGGTTCTATTTGAATAATAACCCTCCTCAAATAGCAGCAGCATCTACTATTCAAATATTTCTGAAAACATAGAGAAACAATGCAAAATTAGTAATTACCATAAATTGTAATAGCTATCTACTGTACCATATTTATTTAACAAACAAAGTTTAATAGAAAATATGATAAGTAAAGTATACAATATAACATTTTCGCTATAACTAAGGACATTTATATACAACTAGCAGACCCCGCCACACATTGTTGTGGCTCAAAATGTATCTATTATAAATTTATAACACTTCCCCCGTGGGGGGAAATTTTTCGAAAAATTTCTTCTTAGTGTACATTCTGTTGACGTACCCTATTAAAACGCAAAAAACCACATTTAAAATAGTATAAATAGAAGCAGAGTTCTTTACGGTAAGCCTTAATCCTAACCATCTCCCTTCAGTGGGGGGAATTTCGACACGTATATTATATAAAAACATGTGCGTATTCAAATGCAGCGTTGTGTCAAAATTTCAAAGGAATCAGTAGGAACATACGAACATTACATTTTTATTTATATAAATAGATAGAAGATGATCCGCTTTAGTTCATTTTTACAGAAAAGCATAATGCTTCGCAGAAAAGCAAACTTAGGGCGTCGTACTCGTAGCACCATCTGTTGGACATAAAAGCCTTAACCTAGATTATATATTTTAATTTATATAAATGTTTAACGGAATAATATACAGCCTATGTCCACCCCGAGGTTCCATTCTAAATATTGGTGAAAGAATTTTTGAAATCAGATGAGTAGTTTCGGAAATTACCTGCTGCAAACAAACTTACATACAAACATTACCTCTTTATAATATTAGTATAGATTTAGCAAAGTCCTCTTCGTGCACAAACTGTGGATATTAGAATAAATAAATGAATCTTCAGCTTGTGCATTGTACACGAAATAAAGTTGTTTTTATCTTTTCAATTCTTAAATAGTTGTTTAAGAAAAAATAATTATTGTTTACATAGTTTAATAACAGGATTCTACATTTTCAACAAAATGTTTAGTGGATTACAAACTGTTAATTTGTAAGTAAATAAAATAATGCCCAAGTATTTAACGGAACAAAACATTTATATGTAAACTTTTGGTTCTAATTTAAATTTTTACGATAGAATATCAGAGTTTGAAAACATTGGATTCTGAAATATTCTGTCAGAACTGGAATTCATTCTAAGGACATCTGATTATCAACCAGAAAGACTTGCAAATGTTTATGGCAAACGAAAGTCTTCATTTATAAGTTTAAATGACATTTATGTATATTGGGTGCACACTTTTCCCATAAATTTAATGAAATAAAAATAAATTATATTAATTTTACACTTCCGTTTACTTCAACCTAGTTACTTCCAACTTTATTGCATTCTTTATAATTTTGAATCGTCTAAATAAGTTATTGTTAAATTCGGGCGGAACGGTGGCCAAATAAACACCATCTGACACAGACGGCCGACCCCGGATTTGCATCTGGTCACGTGTTCTGCTTAACTGCAATATAAATTAAATCTAAATATTAAAAAATGGCAGTATAATGAATAATGTAGAAGACAAATGGTTTTTAATAAACATAAACACGGCAACTATACTCGACGAACGGGCTAAAATTTATGCTTTGAAACTAGAGGGGCAGAGATATTGGAGGGGTTGGTAAAAATGTGTCTCGTATCTTGTCAATATTATATTTTCATCGTCATCAAGTTATTAGCAAAAGGGAAAGATTTCCCTGTTACAGGGAGTGATGCATAAAAATGAAATTAATTAATGATTTTAGTTTACAAAAGTATTATACTGACAATAAAACAATCATAATTTAACAGAATGGTATAGTCATTTTGCCTTATATCTTATAGACATGAACAGATAAATATCCTATTACGATAGTTTTTACTTAAAGTTTTATAATGATTTTTATTTATTATTAATAACATTTACTTTACTTTGTTAAAGTCACAGAAAAAGTTTTAAAAAATTATTATAAATTTTATATATATATCCTTTTTATTGAGAAAGTTTAAATTTATTTTGAGTTCAAGAGGTGATCTACAGTTACAACTTTGTGTGAACAATATGAAATCGTATGAACATGTAAGTTCTTGACAGTTTTTTAGAAGGTGGAATGCCGAGAAATCTTCGAATTGACGTAAGCAGCAATGGGTATTTGAAAAGTTTATGTAGGTATTATTAACAAAAAGAGAATATTTGTTAAGGCATAGCTGGATTATTAGTCATTTCACGTTCAAATCAATTGGTTGCCACATGTATGGCTGAGAAGATGGAATTTCAAATAAGTTGATGTATGAGAGATGATAATTACTATGGTTTAAAGAGAGCTGATCTTTATTTATAGAATGAGATATGGCAGAGTTTAACAGAAGAGTATAACCGTATTTCCAATCCTGAATGATATCTTTAAATAATAGTTCTGATATGCCAAATGAGTTCAAAATTTTATATAATTTGTATTGCCAAAGCTGTCTGTAATTTATGTTTATGTTTTTGCTCTGCTTGATTATTTCTTGATGTAGGAAAGTTATATTATTGTCACTTTTGAATTTGAGTCTATAATAAAATTTAATTATATGTTTTAATAGCAGGGGAAATAACCAGATACAATTTGTTTCATGTCAGAGAGCATAACCGGGAATTGTTCTTTCTAGATGGAATAATTTACATAGGAAATAGATATGAAAGGACTCGAGTTTATATAAATAATCCAGACTACAGATAGGGCTTGCATAGTAAATAATAGGATCGACTATAGAATTGTATAGTTTCATATGGATATTCAAATTAGAGGTTTTCGGGGTTGAGCATAGAAACAGAAGATTGTCGATAGCCTGTTGGGTGTCGTCTTTGATTAGAACGTGACTTTCGAAGCTCAAATCTCAAGAATCAACATCAGATAGTTTACTTCATTAACTGTTTGTAGTAGAGTATTATCATGGTATATTTTTATTACTTTTTGCAATAATAGCAAAATATCTGAAAAAGAAACCATGCTGGTTTTAGCTGGATTAGATTTATTACTAAATGAATTGATTTAAAATAAAGATTTAGCTGGTTAATTTTTCTTTGTAATGAGATTTTGGTGGGTGCTAGTATTACTAAATCATCTGCAAATAATATGTAGTGAAAGATTCTGTTGTTTATTTCAATGCCATCAGTTGAATTATGGAAAAGTTGGTCAATGCCTAGCAGATAGAAGTTAAATAAATATGGCGAAAGGGGATCACCTTGACGAACACCACAAGAAAGAGTTAGTGAGGGAGAAAGAATCTTGCCTTGTTTGATCTTTATGTTATAATTTGAGAAGAGCTTTATTATAGTAGTCGAGAATCGGGTACTTGCACCGCAGGCTTTTAAGTTATTTACTAGTAGTGGTATATAGATTGAATCAAAAGCTTTTTGTATATTGATGAAAGCAGCATATACTTTTCTGTTTTTTTTAATAGATGAAGTTGTATTATCATTAGTAATATGAATATTGCTGATTCAGTTACTTTATTTTTAGTACAAGCATATTGAAATTTGGCTTCCAGATTAGTATCTTTAGTCCATTGTTGAAATTTTTTGCCAGTATTGAGGTGAAGCATTTTCTTAAAGCTATTGGTCTATAATTATTAGGGGAAAGCTGATCACTCTTTTTATGGACCATGGTGAGGATAACTGTATTCCAAGAGTCTGGGTAAGAGATGGCTTTGTACACATTGTTAAAAAGATTTAACAGTTTTAACCTGGCTTTATTTGGAAGCATTTTTAGAAATTTGGTAAGAATTTTATAATTCCCTAGGGTTGAATTACTTTTTGTTTTCTGTATTGCTTCATTCAGTTCGTCGATGGTAAAATCAGAGTCTAAGTATTTGTTATAAGCATCAGTGTTTATTATTGGAAGTAAATTTGAATGAATTTTTGGGAATCTTTGATAGAAATTTTTCCAAGTATCAAAGTGTATGATTGGTGATTTTTCAGTTCGGTTTGATTTAAAACAGAATCTTATTGTAGATCAGAATAATTTACTGTCTTTACTGTTTTTTATTAAATTTGATTCACGTTTCCTGAAGTAGTTTTTCTTTTTTGTCTTGAATAAGTTGTAGGATTGTTTGGCTTTCTTGTAATTATCAAAGTTGGTATCATTAGAGTTTAGTCTGAAGATATTAGTTTAGATTGCTTTTCCATTTTCATTTTATGACAATCAAAATCATACCAGATTTGTCAAAATCTATTATGAAAGTTTCTTCTTTCATTATTATTATATATATATATATATATATATTCATTCATTATACACTCACTTCCAAAAGTTAAGCACAGAGCAGAAAATGTTCATGTTTGGAAAGCAATCTGCATTTGAGAGGTTGCAATTCACTGCAGAGGTAGGTGGAAGTATGCAAATATGTTATGTTACTATCAATCATGATTACGTGTCGCGAAATATGCAAAACACACAGTCGTATAAGAAGCCAGCCTTCTGAAGTGGGAGAGGAGTTGCATGTAAGTGCCGAGAAAAAGTGTGGAGAACTGTCGTACAATTAGTGTGCATGACTGATGTGTTTCTATGACTTCCAGAGGACGAATGACAGACAGTGAGCACTGGCTGTGTATGGGACGCCTTGAAACAGGACAATCAATCACAGATGTTGCTCTTTTCTTCGGTGTTCATCATTCTGTCATTTCACGGTTATGGAAACAATTCCAAACAAGCCAAACAGTTGTCCGAAGACCTGTGGCTGGTTGCCCAAGAGTTACGATCCCTGCAGAAGATTGCTATATTGCTGTTGTAGCCAAGCGGAATCAAAGAGCAACCTCTACACGTATGACATTGATGATTGCTGCAGCTATTGGTAAAACGATATCTGCTACTACTGTGCGCCGAAGGCTACACATGAACGGACTGTATGCCCGGGTACCACGAGTTTGTGTTCCACTATCTGTCCAATTCAAAGGCACATGATTAAAGTGGTGTCGGCAACATGCGAATTGGACTGTGTCTGATTGAGGCAACGTTATGTTCACGGATGAGTCGCGATTTTCCCTGGAGCCAGATGACAAACGTGTAAGAGTATGGAGAGAAAAAGGCACACGCAACTGACCTCAGAACATTATCGAGCATCACGCATTCCGAGGTGGAAGTGTTATGGTATGGGCAGGCATTTCGTTGGGATATTGCACCGACCTGCACATCTATCGAAGGGGTTCTGTAACTGCTGTCCGGTATCGGGATGAAGTCCTCAAACCTATTGTGAAATTGTATGCTGCAGCAGTTGGTCCTGCTTTTGTTTTAATGGATGATAACACATGACCCCCTAGAGCTGCCTTCGTTGACGACTACCTCGAGAGAGAGGGAATCGCGGGTATGGATTGGCCGGTGTATTTGCCAGCCCTCAATCCCATTGAGAATCTTTGGGATGCCCTCGGCCGTGCTGTGTGTGCACGTTTCCCACCCCCTGACACTCTCACAGAGTTGCAAACTACTCTACAGGAGGAATGGAACTTATTTGACTCTGGAGTGGTTGATCACCTCATGGAAAGCATGGTTACATGCTGTAAACTTTGTGTAAAGATAAGGGGTGACCATTTACCCTATTAATGTGGGTTTTGTTTGTTTGTTTTGCATTTAAACATCATTTTATTAATGATTCCAATATGATTTCATCTTATGCTTTAGGAAAATTCAATATTGTTTTCATTTTTCTATGTAATTCTTTGTGTTGTTTCATGCATAAACATGCTACTGTCCTGCCACATTTTGTGTCAATCACAGATGTATTTGTCGATTTTTTTGCAGTTTATTGCTCCGTGCTTAACTTTTGGCAGTGAGTGTATTTGACATTAATTTATAAATTTCTTCACTATTGTTTTCTGTTATTACTGGAATGTCAGTAAATCCATCTTCAATTTCTATTGAGTATCTTGAGGTTTTGTACTTTATTGTTTGACATAAATAAAATAAAATAAGCCTTTAACTATCCAGCAATAAATAATGTTTAATAAAAAACGTTTTCAACCGTTTTTAAACGGCCATCTTCAGTTGAACCAATATTAAAAAAGAATACTAAAAAAGAACACATGAAATACAAATTAAACAGAAACCAAAATGCACATGCGTACTTCATCGGACTTGCGTCTTCTGAAAATCTATAAATAACTTGCAAATAACATAAAAAATAATAAAGCCGCCAAAAAGGGGGAGGGAGAATATACGTTGATTACAAGGTGTTAATCTGCGTTATTGTAAAAGGATTTCCAGGCATAAGATAACCCTTCCGCATCTCTATGGTTAATGCATCCCTTATTTATGTGTGCCTTGTGTATCTCTATCTTTTCAAGGTGTTTCAATGCCTGTCTGGAATTCGCGGCTCTAATGACCGAGGCTTGATCCCAATATACCTCGACCTCTTGCTGTTTGGCAAATGCTGTGAGCACTGTGGCATCTATGTTCTTACTCACAGAGTATTTATGTTCTTTTAATCTTTGTTTTAACTGCCACATAGTAGCACCCACATAAACAAGGTCTGAGTTGAACCGCTGATCCTTTATAGGTACAGAATAAACTCCTGGTAAATTATTTCACTTTTTCTTTCTCTTATCGTTTCTTAACATTCTGTAGAACGTTGGATTACGCCGATATACTATTTGTAGATTATTACTGTTTGCCACTCTCCTAATCATTTTGTTTAAAAAAGGAAAATAATTAAGAACTACTCTTCGTTCCTGGGTCATTTTTTGGGATGCTGCCGATTCTGATTCTGAAACTTCGTAATAAGCTCGTCCACCTCCCCTCTCCGATAACCTTGTTGCATTGCTGTCTTCCTAATGTAATCCAACTCTTTGTAAGTATCTTTATTATTTTTTATGTTATTTGCAAGTTATTTATAGATTTCCAGAAGACGCAAATCCGATGAAGTACGCATGCGCATTTCAGTTTCTGTTTAATTTGTATTTCATGTGTTCTTTTTTAGTATTCTTTTTTAATATTGGTTCAACTGAAGATGGCCGTTTAAAAACGGTTGAAAACGTTTTTTTATTAATTATTTATTGCTGGATAGTTAAAGGCTTATTTTATTTTATTTATATTATTCACTCCAGTATAAGTTCTTGTTTTTATTATTTGACTTTTAATTGATAAGTTGTCTGATTTCTTAGGCAGAAATACTAAAAATTTTGCTATTGTAGGTAGGTAATCAGAGAAGTCAAAAGTAGTTATGGTGAAGTCCAGACGGCAATCTGCTCGAACTTTCATAGTAAGTCCGAGCAGATTGTATAATCGATAGTGGATTTTCCGGCATATGTTAAACAGGTGTATTCTGCAGGAATATCAGGTTTGATGCATCCATTTATTATATACATTTTAAGAACCATTATTATTTCTGTCAGTTTTTTACCCAGTCTATTAAGCTGTTTGTCTTTCGACTGACAAGTATTTTGTATTAAAGAATTAGGTCCATCATATCTATTGTTTCACCAATTCTTGAATTAAAACCTCCTAGTATAATAGAGTAATGAGTCATATGTTGCCAAATATTAATTAGTTTGGAGGTTTCATTTAGATTTGTTAAATCATCAGGAGGGATATAGACGAGCATTAAGGTCATTAATTTATTAGTTAAATCATCAGGAGGGATACAGACGAGCATTAAGGTCATTAATTTATTAGTTACATTTGTAAGAATAGGTTTGTCAATTGAAATAAGAAGCAGGACGTAGTTGTCAGATTTGTTTGTTTTACAAAAATTTTTTTTTATTAATATACGGAGACCACCACTCGGACGACCTGGACCTATTGGTTTATGTGCCATTACTGATTCAATTATAAATTTATCAAAAAAATTTGACTTATAAGTCAGTTCAGAGGTTATCCAAGTTTCTGCTATAGTGAAGATATTGGGTTCCAAACTTTCTGTTTGTAATCTAATAGTCATTTTGATATAAGCTCCCCATAATAAAAGAGATTCCATTTTTAAAATTTTACATAGATATCTTATTTCTCTTTCTGAATCCCAAAATATTAAAATTATCTTATGCAAAGACTTCAATATACATAACATCTCTTGGAATTCTAATGGCCCATATTATTCCTCCCTTGAACAATTTTTCCTTAATGAAATTTTCTATTTTTTCCAACTTAAACAGGTAATCCTTTTTCCATCTCATATTAATAACTTTCTTGATCTTGCTTTTACCTATAATTGTATTGTATCTATCAGTTACGCTCAGGGGTTCAAATCTGACCATAATGCAATATGTCTAGATGTCTTATTAAATACCAATAAACAGCAATCTGCCAAATACGTTAATATTCCAATTTGGGCCTCATTCAATGGAACGGAGGCATCAAAAATCCTTTGCTCCATTGACTGGACCTTCCTCAACTCGCCTATTTCTCCTCAGAAACTTACTGATAAAATTTACAACTTGTTTTCTGCCACAATTAAAAAATTATTACAATTCCATAAAATAAACTCTTCTGCCAATAGATGGTTTCCTCTACACTTAAAGAAATTATCCAATATGGTCAGAAAACAATGGAGCAAATGGAAACATTATGGTAACCCAAGTGACTTATACTTACATAGAATATTGCAACAATGTTATTACCAGGAACATCATATTGCTTTTCTAGAATATTTTAACAGAACTGTGTCTAACTTTGCCACTGATCCTCGTACCTTCTAGCATTTAATTCTCCTAACTTTAAAAAAAAAAAAAAAAAACCTTATCACAAAAACCTATTCCGGACGATAAAATATATGATATATTTAATAATATTAAATCTAGATATTTTCGCATTTTACCTGAAGCAAAGTTTCATTCCCTATCTTTTCAACAATGTAAACATAAATTCTTTATTTCTTTTTCCGACGTTAAGTCTGCCATAGATAGCCTAACCAACTCGAATTATAGTCCAGACTCAATTCTTTAAAAATTTAAAGGTAATATCCACTGTTGTTCTCTCCAAACTCTTCACAAATTTATTAAACTCTAGTCACATTCCAAATCAATGGTTAATCTCTAATATAAAGGTTCTCCCCAAAAAATATAATTCCCTTAAAGTAATAACTATTCTATCAGCCATGTTAAAAATTTTTGAAATTTGCTTATATAACAAAATCTATACCCAAATTACCTCCAGATTCTCCCCTCATCAACACTGTGGCATCCGTAANTTCTCCCCAAAAAAGATAATTCCTTTAGACCAATAACTATACTATCAGCCATGTTAAAAATTTTTGAAATTTGCTTATATAACAAAATCTATACCCAAATTACCTCCAGATTCTCCCCTCATCAACACTGTGGCATCCGTAACCTTTCGACTACTACTAACCTACTTGAAACAACTTATACTATTTTGCAAAATTTTGAGAACAAAAAATCCACCTACATAATTTATATTGACATTTCTCAAGCCTTTGACTCTATCATTCCTAAATTACTACTTCAGACTCTAAGTGATTATTTTGATTTAGATCCCGCTCTTTACTGTTGGTTAAACAATTACTATTTATCCAGACTACATAAGATTCACATTGGTGACTTTGATTTTTTCCCTTTCTCTCCTATCCGCGGCATACCTCAAGGATCTGTACTAAGCATGCTTTTTTTCTCAGCTTATATAGATAAATTACTAATCAACCCACACTCTAAAGTAATTGCCTACGCCAACAACATCAAAATTTTATCCGATGATCCCTCCTCCCTCCAGATCACTGTCAATTCTTTACGTTTTAATCTTGCCAGTTATAATCTAAAAATCAACATCCATAAAACTGTCATTATGTGTTTTTCTCTACTTTCCAATCCCAACCATCTTTCCATATTTATTGATTCTTCTAAAATAAACTATGTCCAGTCTCATCGTGACCTTGGTATCATATTTGATCATGGAATATTAATTTTTTATCAAATATGATACCAAGGTCACGATGAGACTGGACATAGTTCCATGATCCATGATCCAATATTCCATGATCATCTCTTACATTATTAAATCTCTTGCAATTAGACATGGCATTTTTGCAAAAATATCTCTTCAAAGACCGTGCTCGGAACAATTTTCTTTACTAATTTTCAATCAATACTCGATTATTGTTTGCCTGTCTGGGCCATGGCTGCCCCTTATCTGATTCAAAAAATACAATCTGAATTAAATAAAGTTTATTTTCTGATACACAAATTCTGCAATTTACCCATTACTGACAACCACGATGTGGCAAGAGTTTGCCTTGGTCTTCCAAATCTTTCTGATCACTTAAAATATTTTGACCGTATTCTCTGCTTTAAATACTTCAATGGTCTATTCTTAAATTACTGGCTAGATCTCCGCATCCCTACTGTAAGAACCTGTAATACATCATGCTTCTTTATCCCATTTTTTCACCTTTCTCTTTCACAAAGATCTTTTTTGTGTATCTCATGATGTTGCATAATATATCAAATAAATTATTTAAAAAGTTTAAAGACAATAACAAAATAAAATTATTGAATTTTTTAAACAAAAATGCCACATTTAAGATAAGAAAAATTGTTTCAATGTTCACTTGACCGAAACACCGTTTCAGTCAAGTATTAGGATGATTATTTTACAAAACATATCATGCATTTTGTAAAATCTTATTACAAAATTATAACAACCAAATACTTAATTTTCAATATAAGAAATATTACTTTTACCTAAGAAAAATATATCAGGTGCAAAGTTACTTAGTAATAATCTTAAGTTGCTACTTTTCTATTAAATACACTATTACAGAGACATGCTTTTACTCATTTACTATTTATTTACTGTTAATCCTTATTTTACTGGAGAGGGGAGAGATGTGTAGCAGAATCCTGGACCAATGTCTCGCACTCCTCTTTCCTTCCCCCACAGAAAAGGTTCGTCGTCCGTTGGTAAATGTTGGCATTCTCCAAGTGAACCAGTGTTAAAGGTACCACGTCTGAGGAAGCGAGTTCTTCAATTCCCGAGAAACTGCTTTCTTTTTTCAAAGAATGGTTTGAAACTATTTTGTCTAAAGTGGACGAACTGTCGTCAAAATTCAATTGGCTAAATAATTTACATAAAGAGCATGAAGAACGATCGACTCGTATAGAAGAGAAAATTGAAGAGTTAAAAACGTTTAAAACAGTATGAACAGACAATTTTTCTATGCAATCTTTTTGTTAGATTCATTTCATAACAAATTAAAAAAGAATAACAGTCATCTCTGGGTTAATGGGTAATGATGAAGAATTGACAAATAACATCACAAGATTTCTTAAACTGATTAAAAGAAATAATGGAGAACGTATTTCTCCAAAATCTTGCTATAGAATTCCAAAAACTAGTTTGACATTAGTGGAACTAAGTGGTCTGAACAATAAAAGATTAATTTTTAAAAATTTAAAACGAATTCAAAAAAATCAAAATTATGCTAGAGTCAAAAGTTTTGACAATTTAACTTATAGATCCAGGATAAGATGTAAAAAACTTTTGCCTCATTTTATGAAGGCAAAATCTGTGAATAAAAATGCCTATTAAGAGCCAACTGTTCGATAATGGACGGTGAAAAATTTACCTATAACTTGGAAACTAAGGAGTTGCAGAAGATAGAATCTTTTTTAGGCAGAAACAGCACCCAGAAAGTTTAATAAAAGTACAAAAAGAAGATATATTTGTTAATAATTCTACATGGAAATTTTCTCATGGAACTGCTAGGGAACAATAAATATGACTCTAAAAGATCAAGAATTTGTTAAATATTCTGCAAACCTACAAAGTTATTGCTATAGTTGAAACCTGGTTGACTTTTTCCTACAGGAGCAAGATCTCATTTCTAAATCCAAATTTATTTATACTAGAACAAGTAACATGGATGCCATTAGGTTCGGGTCAACCATCAGGAGGTCTAATCCTAGCAATTTCTTGTGCTCTAAGACTGATTGTCTTAGAGCACAAGAAATTGCTAGGATTGCTAGGTGCTACGGGAATCTGACAACTTTATAGCAGTTAAGCTTAATTCAAAAAATTTACTGAAACAAAACAACTTGGTTATTATCCTTGTTTATTTAAATATTCCTCATTACAACGAATTATTAACGGAGTTAGGAAATTTAATACAGTCTTCTCTCAATAATGAAATACTCAAAATAGATGACACTAATGCAAGAATAGGAGAGGAATTAGATAACCTTTATTACGGTCCTAACATTCATGTATTAAACTCTCATAAATTTAATGACATAATGTTTTCCTCTGAGGTTACAAACTATCTACAATTGATATGGTTTACATCAGGGTCGATCAAACAGGATCCCGGTTGTTTTTTAATCCGGGAAATCACAAATTTCTTAAAAGTTCACTTTTTTCTAATTTTGTGTGAAGGTTGAGGAAATTTTGCAAATAGAAAGCATAATTAACTCATAAAATGTCAGAATACATTTGTATTTATTAATTTTAAACCTACTTATTCGATTTTTTTTCAGTTTTGCTCATTATGGCACGTCACAGATTATCAATAATCAATACGTAGCTTATTTGTGGCAGGACTCAACATTCTTTACCTGTAATATCTGGAATAATTGCGCTTATGCTGTCTTAATTTTTAACCGTGTCCGGTAGCTTCGATAACTGCATGACACCAAGTTGCGCAAATTGGGGAAGGATACAAACGAGTATGAAGTCTGCGAGTATGAAATTTTTCTTCATCACCTGATTATTAAAGGCAAACGAACTGCCGAATTATTAAACTATGATGTTTGTATTAATGCAGTCAAGGTAGACAAATCAAGAATACTAGAGAACAAAAAAAGTACTATAATCTCAAAAACAAACTAGAAACCTTTCAGGATACAGGTGAAAAACACATGATATTTGTCTTCTATTAAATGCATTAAACACGATTCCATTCGCATCAATTGAATCGTAAAGGGCATTCTCGGTAGCAAGACTTTTCATTACTAAAATAAGAATTAGATTGAGTGATTGGAGTATCGACCAACTTTGCTTTTTAAAATCTTACAAAAATTTACAATATTTTGTATTATATTTTATTTAAAAACAAAAATTATCTAAGTTAAAAGTTTGATCTAAGTTCATTTTTTTTTATTTTCAAANAAAAGCCTTCAAAAACCATACTTATAGTTACACTAGCGAAAAATCCAATTAGGAACATTTAGTTTAATAGTTACCAGTACTTTTCACACAAAAAATGTGGGTGTAGTTATGATACCTTGTTTACAATTCACTATAACGAAAATGGGGTTCCATAATACCACCTTCTCCTCTAATTTTATTTAAACAACAAAAATTACTTTCTAAGTTAAAAGTTTGATCTAAGTTCATTTTTTTTTATTTTCAACTCAATTCAAAACATTTTTTTGTTGTTGTTGTTATATGCAGTTTCCAGCAAACTTTAATAGATTTGTTCTATTTTTGAAAATTTCTACGTAATTCAAAGGTAATTTTTAATGTATATCTTACACAGCATTATTAATATGATTTTGGAGGTTACAGAATGTATTAAATTACTTTAAAAAATGAAAAATAATAATATCATTTGATTTCAAGATATTTTGTATATCTTAAAAATAATTAATTCTATCCCAGGAAACAGTTCACTTTTATCCCGGAATCCTGGGACAAGCAAAAGACCGGGAAATGAGAAACAATAGTTTACATATATTAAATGGCCAATGCATAAATGACTATCTGGCAAATTTCACTTTTATTTCTTCGAACGGTATGTTGGTAATAGACTTGGTAGCATTAAATGTTAATCTGTTGGACAAGTTGAAAGACTTCAAAACCTTGGACAAATTCAGTTAAGACCATTTTCCTACTTCTGCAATACAGTAGAGCAGGGGTGGCCAACCTTTTGCATACCATGCGCCAATTTTTTGATAAACGAGTTCAGATGCACAGTGGCGTACCGTGGGTGTTAGCCGCCCGGGGCGGAGAAAAATTTCGGCCACCCTTTAATCAGGTATTTCAATTTAAAAGATCAAAATTCAGTTGTGTGAAAAAAAAATTAATAAAAAATGCAGTGGTGGTGTAGTTACCCGTACAAAATAGTCCCATTTGACATTAGTGGCATAGACGATTGCGAATGTATCGTGAATCGTAGAAGCCAAAAAAAAAAAAAAAAAAAAAAAAAAAGGTCAACAGGTGTAGCAGTCCAACCGACTCGTGGACTGTCCGGACGGTAGCACTGTCATTTAGACGCCTATGCACTGATCGAAAATAAACATACATGCATACACTGTCATTTAGACGCCTATGCACTGATCGAAAATAAACATACATGCATACACTGTAATTTACTGTGGAGAACACTCATTTTATCTGTAAAATTGATTGCAACGAATTGTGCAACAAATGAACTTGCCAAGACAGACTATAAAAAAAAAANAGCTACATTCCTTTCGTTGCTTCTCGGGTTAGCCCAACCGCATACCCAAGTCAAGGAAAAGAAAAACGAGAACATTCCAGGAAGGGTAAACAAATAGGACAGACAGAGGTGAAGCGGGAAATATACAAGATAAAATAACACAATTATATACGAAATATATGATTACATATGGCGTGTAGCCAAATATGTCAAGTAGTGAAATAGTATATGCAGTAGAGCGTCGATTATTCGAAAGAATTCCAGTCGGCAAATTTAAATTTTCACCAGTGCTGCGGCGCTGCAATCTTTGGCTACGTCTTGGGCTACTCAAATATTTTACGTTTTTGATACTAAATTAACATCTGAAATATAATTTTTATTATTTTTATATTTTTCAATATATTTATTATATTTGTACAAAATAAAAAAATAATTTTTAACGATACAATAGTCTTCGTTGAGCTTAACATCGACAAAAATTCAACGCGAAGCAACACGCAATGGAGAAAATTTTCGACACAGGATAGGTTAATATATTTTTTCCTACATAACTGGTTATCTGAAATATCGATTTTCCAAACAACCCCAGTCCCCAATTGATTCGGATAATCAATGCTCTACTGTATTTAATTTTGATATGGGTAATACAGAGATATGCAAACTACAGAAAACTTGATATGTATGGAACCAGGGCAAGCTTGACAAACATGTTTCGTCAGTCATCTCATTACGTGATTTATTGAAGAAGTGGTTTTTATTGAATGTGTGGGACTTTTACTCAGAATTCTTACAAATGCTATTGACTTCAGTAACCCAAAGTGGAATGTTAAGGATGTCCAATTCATTAAAGTCTTTTGATAAACAATAGTTTGATTTGGACTGTTTGAGGTTAAAATGGAAAAAGAATAGTTTATTAAGAAGATTCCTCAAACATAAATCAAGACATTTGTTTAATTTGCAATAATCTTCTAACATAAGTTATAAGTAGTATCCGGGTTTTTGGATGCCACACCCACTCGGTTTTTGAAAGGGGCAGAGTGCAAAAAGACAAACTATGTCAGTTTTAGTGCAGTAGGCCAACTCATTGCCAAACTGTTTAGCACCCAAATGGTAAACTGTCCAAAAACAATGACTAGCACCCAAACCATATATTTTGCACCCAGTTTCCCCCTTTTTAACATTTTCAAAGAATATGTTGACAATTATCTCTCTTTTTTTGTGGTTTTATTAATTCACTTGAGGGGAAAAAAACAAATTCATTAAACCGAATCATGTATGCTGAGAAAAAAATACGATAACAAAAGAAGAGAGTAAGCTAATTAAGAAAAGGGAGAAAAAGGGAATTTTCTGGACTAAACAACTAAACTTCAGGGTTGTTCTAAGAATGTAAACATATTCATTGAAAATCTGCAACACATGTTTTCTTTTAAAAAAAAAATAACAATCTAGAACAGCGTTTCTCAAAGTGGGCGATAACGCCCCCTTGTGGGCGCTGGAGGCTTTCAGGGGGGCAGTAGAAGGCTCAAAGAGAATTGGGGGGCGTTAAGGAAATATAGAGGGGCGACGGCAGACAAATTCTATATATAAAAATTCGACGGAATATATATAAAATGTTGACATTTTATATATTTTTTATTTTTTATTGAAGGTCACAACTTGAATATTTCTAACACATTGACTTTTATTTTAGCTCAGCGTTTCTCAAAGTAAGCAATAACGCCCCCTTCTGGCGCGATGAATAGATCTATGATAGAGGCAGGGTATTGAACGGTGACCAAAGGCAAAATTGGGGCTGATAAGAGGAAACATTGCGTTTAATGGTTTCCAGATGATGAGAACAATGTACAGTAAGGGCACAAAGTGTGAGATTCATAGAAAAGTTTTCCTAAGAATATTTCCAATCCTTTTCTCACACAAGAGAAAATGGGTTAGGGGGCGTTGGGTATAACTTTATGGAACAAAGGGGGCGGTGGATCGAAAAAGTTTGAGAATCACTGATCTAGAAAATTCTGTATTGATGTCACCTTACCCTAACTTGTGATTGCAACAGTTCCAATTTCCTTTGTTTGGTGTTGGCAACATTACAAAATGGCAAAATTGTCCGCACCTAAACTGAACATTTTAGCAAATAAGCTTAAAGATGAAGTTGTATGCATGGACAGATAAGTTATTCACTGTTCCATTTGCAATTATGTGATTTCAGTTGATGTTAAACATCAAGAAATGAAAATCAGATGACACGTGAGTTTGGAAAAGCATAGAGGAGACAAGTACAAAAGGAGAAATTTTGAGAAGACGTTTATAAGGGCCTCATTTCAAAGAGTAGAAGAATCTCAGAAGGCTATTAATACATTTTATGCAGATTTAACAATTGCTCTTCTGCAGCCAAATATACCCTTATATAAGGTAAACAATCCAGCCTTTTAAGTCATTTCTCCAGAAATATACGGAAAAGCTTTCCCCAACGAGAGCACTCTTAGGAAAAACTGTGAAACCAGTTTATGATCAAACAATATCTAAAATCCTGGACGTTGTCAGAGACAATCCTATAGTGTTTATACTGGACGAAACAATGGATTTCACAAAACTGTACATGCTGAACGTTGTTGTTGCACCACTGACCGGATTCCTTGTACAACCAATGTTGTTCAAAATGTACCAACTTAAAAATATGAACTCAACTACAGTGTTGTAAGCTTTCAATGATGTTTGTGTCAAGTTGTGACCAAATGGCGTCCAGTACGAAAAGGTTTGGCTTGTCGTTACAGATCAAGCATCTTACACGTTGTTAGCATTCTCAAATTTAAAGTGCATCTACAACCTAAAGCATGTAACTTGTCTTACCCATGCCCTACACCAGGGATGGGCAACCTTTTTCTATGTAACGGCCACATAGAAAGAAAAGAGGAAAAAATGTCCATAAATCACAATTATTTATACATATATAATTATAAAGTAGCATAGGTATACTTAATTTAGCTTCTGGAATTGATGTAAATGTAATATATCAAAAATATTTGGTTAAATATTAGTCACTGCTAGCTTTAAATTAGTTTGATGTGTCTGTTATCCGGTTTTTTGTTTTAATTTTTACTAAATTCTTTGTAGAAAAACTATTCACAATAATACATAAGTTGTAGAAAATAACATTTGAATTTTTGCTGCATACTTCCTTAAGCGGGGAATTTGATATATTTATTCATATTTTACATGGGCTGCAAAAAAATATTACTGCAGGCCGCAGGTTGCCCATCCCTGCCCTACACCAAGTATGTGAACGTATTCATGTAGAATTGAGCAAGACTAATGACTTAATTTTGAAAATGAAAATGATTCTTCTCAAATGCCCTAGTTGGAAGCACTTGTACCAACATGTAACTGGGCTGCCACGATCACTGGGACACCCAGTCTAGTGGCCACCCGTTGGGGTTCTTGGATGAACAGTGTGGTATTCTGCTGTGAGAACATTAGAAAAAATTAATGCATTTATCAACGAACTTCTTGGCGATTCTGTGGCTGTCGACACAAAAAATTTCAACAGAATTTTTATACACAGCAACAACTTGTATGTTATCAAGGCATTTTGCACAATTTATTTAGTTATTTGCACATTATATTTTTTTATCAGACAATTTTATTGGAACACACTATAGTTGCGAGAAGCGTGTTTCCAACAAACTCTTCTGGAAGTGCGGCACGCCGGATCGGAAGCTCTCCGGCCAACCTTAAACTTTCTTTGGTTGCCTGATTTTCATAGACTTGCGATTTGGGCTCGAAGAAAATCAATTTCTGTATTTACAAAATACCACATTTTGTTTCCCGCAGAGGAATGTCGACAGCGGTTCACATTAACATTTGCTCGATTCAGGCACGTCATCTTACAGATAAAACCTGTACAATTTCATAATATATATATTGTTTATTTATATATTTACAATTTGCTATGATTTTGCTTGTTGGAAAAAAAGCTTTAAATAATTTTTAAAAACTTTTGTATCTGATTTTAAAGCCTGACAATATTCATGAATCTGTTGTGGCGAGACTCTGAGAGTCGGAAGATATTGACTTTGCAGATAATTTACAAATTCGTCCCCCTATGAAAAATATATTTTTGTATATTGTCAAAATGCGAATTAGTAATTTCATATTCGACGGTTCTTTGTCAAATACTTACTCGTTTATCTAGAATGGTTTTTAGACACGTAGCACTTTCTGACAAAGCCTATTACCGCAATGACAAAATTTATTTAAAGAGAAAGAAATAAAAGCATTATTCCTCTAAATATATGTAAAAAGAGCATACCAGAATTGTCTGAGCATCCGTCAGATCAAAAGTATCTTTCAAAGGAGCTACAAAACAGGCAGGGACAATTGATTTATAGATGAAATCAACAAAACCGGGGATACCGTCCGAACCNGCGAGACTCTGAGAGTCGGAAGATATTGACTTTGCAGATAATTTACAAATTCGTCCCCTCGTTTATCTAGAATGGTTTTTAGACACGTAGCACTTTCTGACAAAGCCAGAATTGTCTGAGCATCAGTCAGATCAAAAGTATCTTTCAAAGGAGCTACAAAACAGGCAGGGACAATTGATTTATAGATGAAATCAACAAAACCGGGGATACCGTCCGAACCACCCCATAACTCCACCATCTTCTTAAGTATACTAAAACAAGAAACTGGTGACTAATCTAGTAGTGAGCGCAAAGATCTGATCTGTGAATTTGTACAAGTTAATGGATAAAATCAACGAGCTGGAAATATATGGAACTGAAATGCAGGATCAATGAAATGTTGTAAGTCGGGCGCTTGATGTACTAAATGGTTTTGCCATAGACAAATTCAAATTTACTTTATCAAAAAATCCCAATTTGAAAAATATTTTGGATTGCACTGAACTATAATTCCAAGTAAAAATGAAGCATGTTCCTTAGTCTCGGTCAATGTAGAAAGGTCTTTTTTCCTATATAAAGACATTCTATCCTCCAAATGAGAAAACTTCACTTTTAAACACATTGAAATGGTTACTGTTGTAAATTACAATGCTGATCTTTACGTGTAAATTGCAATAAACAACTATGTAGTTTGTATTTATAATACTTCTTGTTGGTTTTTGTCTTAATACAGCATTTAAAAGCATCCAAAATGGGGAAAAAGCACCCAAATGAACACCCAATCCATTCTAAAAATGCACCCAGAAATCCAGACATTAGTTATAAGATATTGTGTAAAGCTAAGAAAAAATTATTTTAAGTCAAAAATAAGCTACAATTACAACATACTAAAAATACAAAAGAATTTGGATCATTGGTAAATAAGTTCAGAATAAGGAGGCATACTATAAATGTAATCTCAAATGAGATTTGGTTTGATTTCTTGAAACTGCATTTCTCAGGGCCTCATACAGTTATTCTATTAAACAATTTTTCAATTAGAAATATCCCTCTTCTAGATGAACCAATATCTCAGTCAGAACTAGAATACGCAGTAAGAAAATTAAAAGTTCACAAATCACCTGGCTTGGATAAAATCAGAAACGAAATGATTAAATGACTTCCAACTGAAATATTAAATGACATTTTAAATATGTTTAATTCTTTTAAATCTTATGGCAAATTTCCTACTACTTGGAAACAAATCTGTTTTAAAATGCTATATAAAAAAGGAAACAGATTGCTACCAATCAATTATTGTCCAATAGCTTTAATTAACATATTAACAAACCGTCTTCAAGTATCGTTATAAGTGAACAATATTATCACTCCTCATCAAGGAGTTTACGTCAGGAATAGAGGTGTCGAATATAACTTGTTTATTTAAAATTAAATTGTTCAATTAATGCTATTAAGAAAATGAAAAATATTATGCAGGTTTCATAGATTTAAAAAATGCTTTTGATTCAATAGATCATGACATATTATGGTTCAAATTAGAATGTATAGGCCTTTCAACAAAGTTTATCAATCTACTAAAAAATCTGTTTGCCAGTACTCATTATTTAATAGAAGAGTCTTCTTTTTTGTATAGATTTTGTTTCATCTAACAAAGGATTATCTCAAGGAGAACCCTTAAGCCCATTTCTTTTTGTCCTATTTCTAAATGATCTTCCAAACTTTTACAAGGCCAAACTTCTGCAATTGCAATTTCGTCCAATGAAAATATAAACTGTGTTCTTTATGCGGATGATGATCTGTTAATGGCAAATTCAGTCGTGGCTCTCCGGGAGAGATTACATTTACTTCAAGATTACTGTCATAATAACTATTTAACAGTTAATTTGGAAAAGACAAAAATAATGATTTTTCGTAGACGAGTTAAATTTAAAAAAAGTCACATAAATTTTATTTGCAGGTTGAAAGTTGTATCAAATTTTAAAAATTTGGCAATTTATTTTACTCCTTGTGGTTCCTTTTCTTCTCATTTGGAAAAAATTATAATTGAGGCCAAGATAAAAATCTCAAGTCTTTATGCATTTCCAATATGGAGGATATTGACAGTTGATAAAGTGGAAAAAATACAATTATTCTTTTTTGAGCAAATTTTTCATCTAAATCGTTCTGTGCCTGGGCCGCGTTGAGGAAAGAACTAGAAAGACCGCCTCTCGCCGTGAATTTATCACTGAATTTACTTTGTTTTGGAGGAAAATTATTGTGCTATCAGAAAATGACTACAGAAAACTTTTATCATCCAACAAAACACTGTCAAAGGAAATGTTATTCACTACTATTAAGAATTTGCTGAATAACCTTGGATTATCGTTTGAGAGTTGTTTGGTTTATTCTGATGATAGAGCTTTTTTAACAGACTGCAAACAAAGGCTAAGAGATATATACTGGCAACAAGATGATGTTTATTTACAAGAGAAGGATTTTACAGAAAAATTCCCAAGTAATTTTCACTCGGATCTAATATAAATTATAAACTCAAATCACTATTTATTCAACTTCATCTAAATAAATATACAATAACTCTAAATGGCAAAAGAATTAGCATATTGAATAATGCCGAATGTTTGTTTTGTAAAATGATGACAGCTATGATGATAAATCACTTGTTCATGAGTTACAAATCTCTTATGAAATAAGATCAGATATTTTTGGGATTGATTAGTTATAGTACAACCACTTTATACAGTGGCATACCATGGGGGGCAGCAAAATTTCACAATAAATAATAATAATATCTTGTAAAATTTTGAAACATCCTAATCTATACTTGCATCGCGCCTATGATAGTGCTATCGTCCGGACAGTCTGGGAATCGGCTTGCCAGGTGAACTACTAACTTTTTCATCTAAGTAGTTCCTGAGAAACCTGTTGACTTTTTTTTTTCTTTTTTGCTTGTATGATACATTTGTGTTCATATACACCACTGATATCCAAAACTGAATTTTGGTCTTATAAATTGAAATACCTAAATAAGGGGGGGGGGAGAAATTTTCCTCTGTCCTGGGTGGCTAACACCCACGGTACGCCACTGACTTTATATAAACTCTAGTATACAAGTTTTTTGCACACACACTAAAACTTTTGTAATAACAATTTTATTTACCCCCTTGTAAAGGCAATTTGCTCAATCAATAAACTAATTATTATTATTAAAATATATATAAATGAAATTAAGGAAAAAATTTTCCATTTTTTTTCTTTCTTTTGAAAGTTTGTTCATCTTACAACCAGAGAATGATCACATTTCCTTCCCGAGTCATCATCTCCAGAGGACTCATAGAATGTTTCACAAGGAAATATGCGAAAAAAGATAAAAAGATAACATGATCGGCCTGGAAAAAAAGTTTTCCTGAGAGTGTGGTCGCCAGGACAAGTCCTGACGAATTTCCAACAACCCTCGGATGGCTCCAGACGAATCTCTGTAACCCAAGCTACATCATATACAAGCAATCTTAGAAGTATGATAATGAATATTGTAAACTCTCTCTTGGCGCGCACACACCCACAAACTGTGTGTAAGGTCGATAGAATCTTGATGTTAGTTATGTTATCTAAGTTGTTGTCTAATAAATTTTTGTTTTATTGTTAAGTGGTGTCCTTTACTCGTGTGTCGCCGACGCCTCACCGACGACCCCTCTCACCTCCTCCACTCGACCTGATAAAAAGAATCCTGATCCCGGGGGTTCTTAACACAAAACCTGCCATCCTTTGACCAGTGGGCAGGCTTACCCAGCCTGTAAAGAGATCCAAAAGAGGTACAACTTCGTCCTACCTCAGAGGCTAACCACATATATAATAGAAAATAGTTGGTATTGTAATATACTTTGTTCACAAAGGTTAATAAAATCACTTAAACCTAGACCAATGTCTAAAATTTTGTTTTATTTTACATTTTTATATTGTATACAACTACAATGATGGAGACTTAATCTTAACTACTTACTTCAATTAAAAAATTTCATGTGGAAATGTCAAGAAAATAGGATGTACAAAAAATCATTTTTAATGGTACTGCTTTCTCTGCACCGTATGTCCTTTCCCTTCAATTTAATTGGGTGAAAAGTGCTGTATTCTGTCTTGACAACTGTCAGGATGGAAATAATAGTAACCTTATTCAGGTTTTTTGTAATTTTATTGATATACAGAAAACTATTTACTTGTCACATTTGCCTATACCATCTTATTTATGAGATATAAAATTAATATAAGCCTTACACTGAAGTTTAAGAATTACTTAAGCTAACATTCGTTAACTTAAATATATATCATTTTTGGGGAACTTCCTGGGTTTCAAAATTTATTGGCTATGCCTGTGTCACATAACTAAATAAATTATTTAATCATAGGCACGCAATGATAAAAAACTTGAATCACTAAAGGAATTTGCCATATTGATATGCAACAATGAATAATGATTAATTACCATTCACATTGATAAAGGAATATCGTTGACAATACTTGCTCAAAAAATAATGTGAATGTTTAATGCATTTTGACAGTGACATGATCCTTTGGTCAAACATGTCAGTGTCTTGTTATTTTGGTCATTGACATAAATGAACATTCACATCGTGATTTCACACCATTGACAGTAGCATATACAGTGTATAAAAGACTAAGCGTGGAAAAATGTCACGCAACCCATCAGTTTCGTGCACGACACGTGATCTACATTTTAGCAATCAAATAAGCCAAAAGTTCCGCTATTAATTATCTTTGGTTTTGAAAAGGTAATCGAGGATCTTAAGTATACATTTTGATTTAAATGTTTGTTGTAATTTGATTACTCCTATTTTGGAAGCAGTTATATATTTATTAAATAGTTTTTTAATTACTTTTCCATTTGTAGTCACTTGAGCTGAAAATAATTGCTAATAATAGCGATTCATCCAGTTTCGTTACAATACAGTTCTATTTTATCTTCTTACTTTCTTCAGTGTTTTATAGCAGTTCTTAATTATTACATTCTAATTTTTTTCCTGAATATCTCTCTGTCATAGCTGATCAACACTATTACAAGTCATTTTAAACTATTCTTTATTTTACTGATATAGTGTTTGAAAACAGAGATATGAGTTGGTGGTTATGCATATAATCATTACAATGACTTACAAGAATGTTTACAAAATCATTGTGTAATGGGGTGCAAGGGGTGGAGGATTTAAATGCTCAGGTAACAGAATGATTCATTTTTGATTAACTTTTCAATTAAAGCAAACCTTGCCATTTGTCACTATTTTGTACATAATTCAAAAAACATTGTAATCTTCAGTACTCCATATGTTATATAACTTATGAGTTATCTAATTTTAGCAGGGGGTATATACAACACATTAAAGATCATAATTATTTCAGCCTAACAAAAACAAATGCATCTATATTGCACGTAAAAAAGAAATTTAATACAGACTACATCACCTACATATAATATTGGCAGAAGATTGCAGTACTGTGCATCAAGCATCTTTATATATTACATTAACATAACAATTTTAAAACTTATTTAAAATACAAGGTATACGTGTTATTTCATTACATTTGTTTTTCATTTTATTTAAATATACTAAATCTCATCTTAACATAGAGCCGGGCGTAAACTGGCCATCAAAATCGACCCATAAATTACTTCACAATATTGGCCCATAAATCCATTTTTTAAAAATGATTAGAACCATATTTTGTTATTGTATTTTTCTTGCTAATTCAGTCTAAACATTTAAATATATTTTAAAAATTTGCACTCTAATTCTGTTCTCTATTTTTTGTAATTACTTTTATTGGATTTCACAAAAATACTAGTCCCAAGAGAAGGAATGAAGATAAACAGATATGTAAAAACAAATTTTCAGAAGCACTATGTAAAAAACTCACATTTATATTTAAATATCATAAACAAGCAAAGTAATTAAAAAACTATTTTAAAACACGTATTAGGTGACAATACACAATTTACACATAAGATACATGATGCTACGTTATCTCACCGTCAAACCAAGAAAGTGAAATCAACTGGATACCACATATACCAGTTATCCCACGAATACTGTATATCTCAGCAGATAAGACGATAGTTGAATCATAAAAAAGGCCCCCAAAATCTGGTGTCGTCTTATAGGACAGATACAAAAAAAAAAAAAAAAATTAGCTTGAAATTTATATAAATTAAAACCATTATTAAAAAAACGGACAAACCCTAATTATTTATTAGTAGAGAGAGTAGGGTATGTGCAGAAAATAGAATAGCCCGTACGACATTTTTGTGAATAGTCAGGGTCATTATCCAAATGCCGAATCAGTGCGAATATTTGCAACAATTGCAAGGCAGTGCTGCCAGATGCAAGAAAATAAAATTTGTTCATTCAAAAATTTACAAATAGGACATAATTCCGTATACACTATACAGTATTATTCAGATGATGATCGCTGACCTAAACTAAATTCATAGGTCATTGATAGCTTGGGGGTCGTCTTATAGGATAGATATATGCTAAAACTATAAAACTTTGACAAAAATTTATACCTCGTCTTATCTGCCAAGATATATGGTAATTTATGACCTTTTACAAGCCACTGCTCTAATAAAGTTAACACCATCTTTCCTATTACCTCAAAATCAAAGTACATATATGATACTTTTTTATATTTCAAGATAGCTCTTTGCATTGACTAAAACACAAACCAGGTATGCAACATCGACCCATAGTCGATAAAGCCAGGTCTCCTACTATATTACTAGAAAAATGTTAAAATCAAAGATTCTGGGTCAACCCCATTCCACATACAGGATGGAAATGTCAAAATAAAGAATGATCAGAACAATCTTTCTTTGTCTGTCCTGACATCAGTTGAAATAATTTCTATCACATCTCAACTCATTTACTCTGAGAACAGGATCATCATCATAACAATATACAGTGGAACCTCGGTATACGACCTTAATCCGTTCCTGGTGTCGGACTTATACTGAATAGGACGTATACCAAACCCACCTTTCCCATAGGAAGTAATGTAAAAATGATTAATCCGTTATTATGTAAAAAAAAAATAGCTGGCTTTAAACACCTCGCTTTCCTGGCTAGTTCCTGCTTGATTTTTCATGAGATCAGCATGTATCTTTTTAGCTTTCTCCCAAATAATTGCTTCCAATACGCTGCCGCCAGCACACACTGTTTTTCAGTTATCCAAACCAAAAGCAATTTCTCGACATGATCTAATGTCTTTGATCTCTGTTTAGAAATTGATTTAACCCCTTTCACAACGTTAGCAGATTTAGTAATGTCTTTATTTTTCGCGATTGTCGATATCGTCGTTCTCGGAATACGGTAGGCAACAGTTAAATCTCAAACACGTGTGCCACCTTTGTATTTCTCAACAATCTCTTTTATCAGTTCCATTGTGATTCTAGTCATTTTTTTTATTTTTCTGTTGCTTTTCATTTGCCTTTTTGCAATTCATGATTAATAAAAATAATAAAATTTTACATACAAATTAAAATCAGAAGAAATTTAACAAAGTTATAAACCGTTGCACCGCGAACTAGTCTGGTCTAATACACCGATAGTGCTACTTGTTCATAGATGGCACGTATAATTGAATTAAGTCGTATACCGAGCAAAATTTTTGTTTTGTCCAAACAGGACGTATTCCGAATTGCACATATTCTAAAGCAGACGTATACCGAGGTACCACTGTAATTTAAACTTAACAAAAATTTTAGGAGAGTTTGGCTTAAACTTTAACAACGTTTAAAGCTTGAAATGAACCAACAAATAAGCATATAACTATATATTTATTATGTGACATTATAACTATTTTATATACAAATAAATGGAAACTATCCTGAAAGAAAAGGGTTAGGTTCAATAATCAAGTATGCGAGGATATTCATGTCTAACTCACTACGTTTATCCCGACAAGAGAGAGTTTAGCTAAAAATCAGCAAAAACTAGAAATGGCTAAACTCATCATACAAAAATGCAACAAAAAAGATGTACCGTATCAACTAAATAAAGATAACTGATGAAAACTTGCCACATGTCTTCAAAATACACTATAAAATTAGTGTTTAATAAGATAAAAATACAGAAAAGGACATAGTTTCATAAAATTAAAAAAAAAAGAGTTTACATAAAATAATCATATTATCTAGTGTCTTTCCATGGTCGTCGTGGAGAGTTGACAGTCCTTGAAATAAGCAGTGGTGGTAAATCGGAGATGGATAAGAGCATTGGCTAAAGCATTCAGTGCCAAGCAAGAACACCTAAACGAGCAAGTTGGAAAATGACTTTTCACCTTTTATGCCAAATTCCATCCAATAGAATTATTGGAAAAATCACACCATGCTTCCAAAGCCTGACAGAAGTTGAGCAGTCTTGCAAATAGAAGAATGAAATATTGCATGCAAACTATCACTTTCGGAGGAACTAACTGTTTTCTCTCCATAATTAAAAGGAAGTTCCCCTTTTAATTTAGCTAGATAATTTTTCTATCAAAATAATTTTAATATCAATCAATCAATCAATCAACATTTATTTGCTATGGCTTTCCCCTTTACAAAGGGATTACAAGATCGTGTAACATTAACAGATACAAACATTATTATACATGGTTTCAAAAAAATTAAAGCTTAATTAATAATGTTATATTAACATGTTTAATAAGTAACAGAAAAATTTGTAAACTTTAAATAACATGTCAGAGCTTAAATTATCATTGTATAAACAAAACATATCAAAATCAGTCGTCAATAAAGTATCCCTTAAATGTTCAGTAATTTCACAAGATACAAATAAGTGTTTTTTAATACTTTCACAAAGTCAGTTCTTTATATCCATCAATTGAATTACCACCATGTTTTTGCGCACTCTGAGATTTTCTATTACGAAACGTCTATGCTCAGGAATTACACCAGCAGATTCTTGAAGTAGCACATTTGATTTGCTACAACTCAATTTTTCAATTTGGAGGAAACACGTATGCGCAGGGCAGAGGCATACCTATGGGAAGTGCCTTCTCAGACGACCTGTGTGAACTGGTAATCAGACAGCTGGATAATAAAATAATTCCGAGATTCAGCCACGACATCATATTGTACAAGCAATACATAGACAACATCATTATTTTATGGAGGCACAAACCTAGCATTACCCTCTTTGTGAATATGATGAACAACAATCCGTATGGCCTTACCATAGATCTTGAGCAACATAGTGAATCCGAGGTACATTTTCTTGACTTGAACATTGCATTTGGAGGAGACACCATATACACATCTGTCTACCACAAATCTTGTCACCTCCCAACGTATATTCCAGCGAACTCCTGTGATCCGTTCAGATATAAAATGGCGGCATTTAGAGCACTGGTTAAGAGGGCCTACACCCATTGCTCAACACAGGATGCTTTAGTTCAAGAATTGAACTATTTGCATAACATCACTAGTCAACATGGATTCAACACCATGGTCCATAAATTAGCACAACAATTCACCAACGGCCTCCCACCTACTCCTCCACAGAACAGTATAGAACAAGACCGCCTTGTTCCAGTCACATACAACCCGTTCCTAACATCCCTGTATCAAAAAATAGCTAAAAAAAACAAGGAGTACGCTTAGCATACAGAAGATGCCAGTCTATGTTTAAGCTTATACGCAATGAAAAAGATAAACCTAACGAGTATAAACTACCAGGGGTATACGCTGTCCCACTCACGGACCATAGATTTGAGAGGGAACTGGTCTACATTGGCACTACTAAACGGGCTATTGGTGTCAGATGGACTGAACACCAACGGGACATCCTCCACAAAAGGGGTTCTACGTCATTATCCATATATGCGTCAGACCTGGAGATTTCGGCAAACTTCGACAACGCCAAACTCCTCATTACCACACTGTTTATGGACCACCTCAAATGGTTGGAACAAATGGAAATTTGCAAAGCTTACGACACTTCTGCACCTATTAACTCGAGGGATGAGATTACCCTGTCCCCAGCATGGCAGGCCCTACTCCAGAAAGAAGATTCACATTAATAATTATGTACAGTAAATAGGGTATTAGAACATCATACTCGCTGAGATGCTATTTTATTTTTATTTATGTTTTTAATTATTTATTTTATTTATTTTTTCATTAACGTAAAAATCCATAAAAAAACCTTTTTAAAAAATGAGTGTTACTTTTCGGAATACTGGAATGCACGTGATTCACACTGATTTTTGAATTTCGACTTTTGAAATGTTGTTCGGAAGAAATAATTTTTTCGAATATCGCAGTTTTGAAGAAGTTCTTTCTATTGGTCTTCATTCTAACGAATTTTAAGAAGAATAGTTGCTTGAGAAAGGACCCAGGGAGGGATCTGAAAACGTTTGCATGTAATTTTACTATTGTTTAATACCGGTTAAAGGATTATCCCTTCATTACAATAAGATATATTGGTATATGCAAGATATGTCAATGATGTCTTTATCTTGTGGAAGGATAATCGCAATATCAAGCATTTTATGGATCTGATAAACAGTAACCCGTATGGTTTAACTTTGGAATTGGAGCAACAAGACAGTAGTAGCGTTAATTTCTTGGATCTGAAGGATAATCGCAATATCAAGCATTTTATGGATCTGATAAACAGTAACCCGTATGGTTTAACTTTGGAATTGGAGCAACAAGACAGTAGTAGCATTAATTTCTTGGATCTGACTATAACATGCGAAAAAGGGGAAGTCCGAACCAACATTTATCATAAACCGACATCTATCCCCATCATTATCCCTAAGAATTCGGCGGATCCGGAGCATATTAAAATGGCGGTATTTCGATCTTGGATAAGAAGAGCGCACATGCATTGCACAAACGATACAGTTAAGGAATTACAATATATACGAAGAACTGCCATACAGCATGGCTATGGGAGGAAAAGAATAGAGGCTCTCATTAAGAAGGATAACATTCTGGCAAGTAGGCAAAAGCAAAACCACCAAAAGAAAAAGTGGTCCTCGATTATATACCCCTCCTTAAACCGATTGTCAAGAGGGTTTCCAAAAATAAGAACTTACAAATAGTTTATCGACGTAATCCCATTACATACAGGATATTAAGGAATGATAAGGGGCATTATGAACATAACTCCTTAACAGGAATATACTCAATATCACTAAGAGACCATAGATTCAACTCTAACTTAGTATATATAGGTGCAACTTTGAGGAATTTGAAGAAAAATGTCAATGAACATAAGCTTTCAGTGAGCAAAACTGTTGACAGTACAGTCCTTGCCACTTATGCTAAGCAACAAGGCATCACTGTTTTCTGGGACCAGGCTTCTATAATAAAAGCTACTAGATCTAGAACTGCGTTAAAATATCTCGAAAAGATGGAAATCCACAGGGTGCAGAAGAGTACGCAGTGTATAAACTATAGGGATGCAGACGGGCTTTCATCTGTTTGGAAATCTTTTTGCGACGAATTGTCATAGATCTATAAAAAAAGGCTTAATCGGACTTAAAATCATCTTGGATAGATTTTTTATTTTTTATTTTTATATATTTTTATTATTATTTATTAAATACATGGAAATTTGTATAACATGTTACCTTTTAATTTTTTACATAACCGTTTATTTGAAATTCGATTACGTAATTTTTCGAATTTCCCGTTTCGAATTAGAGAAATAACTGATGATGAACGCTCAATGCGTTTGAAAACGTTTTTATGTTATTAAAGAATTTTGCTGGATAGTTAAATGGTTTTTTATTTTTAAGTTGAATTCTCCAGTAAGCAAGTATACAATTATTTGTCAGTTACATAATGGGCAGTTAGAATGGGCGGAAATATTCATTCTACTCCTATTTAGTACAATAGTATAGTCATTAAGTCACAATTGAATTATCAAGGATTTAATATTATAGTTTAAATTTGATAATAAATAATATCGAGGTGTTCATGGAGCTATTAAGGAAGTCTCAAAAAACCTACATGCTCAATATATTGAATATCTTGAGCACAATATTTATCTTTTAATGAATGAATGAAATTTTTCAGCCATAAAATCGGTTTTTATTTGAGACCTGAACATAATAGTCAGTAAAATAACCTAATTCAGACAATAAGTTTTCAACTGAGAAGGACCAAGTTACAAACAAAGAATTTCCAACTATTAATTTCAATTTGTTATAAATCAACTTTCTAGAGTCATAATCTGGTAACTCCAAAATTTTACTCCAGTATCTAAAAATAATCATTGTTAAACGTATAGCCATTGGTGGACGACCCTGTTCAAATCTTAAAACAGGTCCAGGGACCGAACAATTAATATGAAATATTGATCTAATAATTCTCAATTGCATCGTCTCCAATTTGTCAACAAAAGATGGTCCCAAAATAGGAACATACAAGGTCTGTTCAAAAAGTATCGGACCTTTGGTCGGCAAAAATAAATTTATTGACTTTGAGGTACAAAACCCTAATCCCCTTCAAAGTAGTCTCCTTGGTAATGTATACACTTCTCCCAGCGTTCCTGCCATTGCTGGAAACACTGCTGGAACGCATCTTTTGGAATGGCCATCAGCCGGTCCGTCGCATTCCGCACGATGTCTTCTCTCGACTAAATTCGGGTTCCTTTTAGCGGCATTTTCAGCTTGGGAAATAGCCAAAGGTCACACGGAGCCATGTGGGGAGAGTACGGAGCGTGACGAACCACAGGAGTATTGTGTTTGGCGACGAAAGCCCGAATCAGATGCGCAGAATGGGCGGATGCGTTATCACGATGGAGCTGCCAAGTTTTGATCGACCACAGATCCGGTCGTTTGCGTCGCACTGTATCGGAAAGACGACGAAGGACCTCCTGGTAGTACTCCTTTGCGATGGTTTGGCCTTGTGGTGCGTACTCACGACACACCACCCCACGAGAGTCGAAAAAACTGTCAACATGACCTTTGATATTGCTGCGGACCTGCCGCGCTTTTTTTGGCCTCGAGGATCGTCCCCGAAAGCCTGCTGAATCTTGCGAATGGTTTACACTCGGGTATCGCCAAGGTTTTTGGCAAAATTTGATGTAATATCGCTGCTCACGCTGTTCAGTCATTTTCCAGCTTAGTGGAATCCGACGAAAGCGCACTACATGACATCACCCATAGGCCGATTGCCAACGACTGACGCTTCCTGCAGGCGGGAGAAAATTCAGGGCTGTGCATGACTGTCCCCTCCACAACTCCACCGAAAGAGGCTTCTCGCGCATCATTGGTTTACGCAAAAAAAATAAAGGTCAGATACTTTTTGAACAGACCTTGTATATCCCAAACTTGAACGTATCAAGGAATCAAACAATCGATAATACGACTTAATAGAAGACTGCTTCATTCTGACCATAAGCTTTATTAAATTAGAAAACTGAAGTTTATATTTCAAAAACAATTTAGCTAAGTGAAAAGAAAATGAACCCTGTGGAGTTCATTTTCTTTGCTGGGGAAAGCTGATAAATAAAATTTATCAGCTTTCCCCAGTCTACCCCCTGTCCGAAAAACCATTACTTTAGATTTAGTCTCATTAATAAATAGTTTATTAGACTTACAGTAATCCTGTAGAAGGTCAGTTTTTTCTGAAGACCAATAGGTGAATACGAAAATATTACAATATCGTCAACAAACAAAAGACAGTTCAATTCTACCTCTGGTGATATGGATATATCCATTGTATTATGATTACAAAAAAATTCCAAGAGATCATTAACGAATAAATTAAACAAAATAGGACTAAGTGGTTCACCTTGTGGAAGCCCTTTATTGGCAGTTACTGCCTCCGAAAGACAATGATTAACTTCGATTTGATAAATGGTGTTTGAAAACAATTGTCTTATAAGATTAATAAATGGTGATGAAATACCTATCCGAGAAAGCTTCAACCATAAAATATCATAAATGATCTATTGCATCAAATGCCTTTGACAAATCAATAAATCCAATGTATAATACACAACGTATAATTTTCTCTGCTTCTTAGTCAAAATTAATTGCAAAATTCCAAGAAATATAAATAAATTATAATCAACACCTCTATTCACTACAAAAGCACCTTGACCAATAGAAATAGTATGAGACTGCTCAAGCCAAAGATGCAAACAATTAGCCAATAACGTAGAAAAAATTTTCCTAATTACACTAATTAGTGACATCGGACGATAATTCATAGGATCAAACCGATTACCCTTCTTATATATCATTTTCAAACACATATTTTTCCAAGTAATGGGAAAAGAATAATTAGTTTTAAAATTATTAAATATATATAACAAATCATTTAAAATATTAGTTGGGAGGAATTTAATCATCTCAGCCTTAACAGCATCAAGTCCAGGGGCTTTATTATTTTTTAAAGATCGTACCACAAATTGTAATTCAACAAATGAAAAGTTTTCATTGAGTAATGGATCCGTATTAACATTATTACAAATAGACAGTACAACTAAAGATAATCCAGAAATAAATTTTCTCAAATAATCCAACCAATCACAAATAGAGATATTATACACAACTTTACCATTTCTAAATTTATTAACAATTTTCCAAAATTCAGCAGAGTTTTTAATATGTAATAATTGGAAGTTAATCTTATTCCAAAATAGTTTCTTTTTGGCTTTACAGATAGATTTAAAAGTTTTTCCAAATTAGAATAAATATTAAATTGTTGTTCAGTTCTTGATCGCCGAAATGATCATAAAGCACGATTCTTCTCTCTCTTCAGTCGTAGGCAATCAATGTCAAACCAAGACTTTACAAATTTTAACATACATATTACTTTGAATTACAAACTCAAGAATCACGTCAACAAAAGACAAATAAAAAGAAAAAGAATCCAGAAAAAAATCCACCCTTAATGTCTGCATATCGCTTAGTGACACCATACAAATACTTATCCAAACATGAAGATCTCCACACAAAACGGCGTATCTCAGTAGGCAGTTCTTTACTGAAAGGAAGAGAATCAAACCTGAGCTCAATAGAAATAGGAAGATGATCAGAATCAAATTTATTCAAAACTCTAAAGTCGACGAAGTTGTCAACTAATTCAGGATTTATAGCTATCAAGTCAATAACTGATGCACCCAAAGAGGAAATAAATGTAAAATTAGCAGGAGAATCAGTAACGAAACAACCATTCAATAGAATCATTCCATAAGATTTGACCGAATTCAAAAATTTCTTTCCTCTATAGTTAAAAATCTTATCTTTAGATTTTTTAATATTATAAAAATTTCTATTAGAACCTATATACAATGTATCTACTTCGGAAGCAATTCTAGCATTAGAATCACCAAGGATTAGGATGTCATCATCATCTATAAAATCCAGAATCAATCTATTAAGATATTCAATCAATGAATCGTATTTATGAATAGACATACAGACCAGAAAACCAGAACAATTAAGAGCCCAGGATGATCCTTAAACATAAGTTTATCAAATATAAGTTTAGCCATAATAAAGTTATCAGAGAGATGACATATTTCTAACTTACCAAGTTTCCGAGAAACCATTAAAAACAAGCCTCCAGACGGTCTTCCACGTCCCTCAAGTTTATGAGCTAACATTTCAGTAAAATAGAATTGGGAGTCCAATGATGAAAGAAAGGATTTCACCGAATCCTTTCTTTCATCATATCATATTGTTGGTATAACTGAATCATCCATGATTCAGTTATACCAACAATATGATATGATGATACAAAATCAATCAACAAAACTCTTGTCAGAAAAGTTATAAAACAATGAACCTTGACTATTCCATGACAATAACTTTAGCGTATAAAAAACCTCTGAATAGGGAGTAACAGTTGAAATTTTTAATTCTCATCCATTCGACAATCCGACGTCTTCCCTGGTGATAAAAAAGATTCAATTTTCATCAGCTTATTACTTATTAAATCAAACATGAAGTTTTCTCCATTTATTGTTAAACAATCAGCTCTCATATACGCATCTTTTTTGGTCTTCTTAACCTCTTGATAAAAAGGAAAAAGACTTTTCCTCCTAATTCTCAATCTCCAGTATAAATCATCAAAAAACTTTACCCTAGAGCATCCTTCCCTCTTCTGAATATTATGAACATTCCGGTAAATGAGTTTTTTTTTTATCGGAGACAATATCAAGTTTAGCCACCACCAATTTATTTTTTGAGATTATTTTAAGATCTTTCACCAAAATTGAGTCACAACTAGGTCTTTTAATAGATAGCAAAATATCCAAAGCCAAGGACAAAGCTTCAGACAAGTTTCCTTTTAAACCAGCAATAACAATATTATTTCTCTGATGTTCATTTATCGATGAATCTAAAAGATATAAGAAATAAGAGGTTGAAACAGTAAATGAGGTATTTAAATTAGAAATTTCTTCCACATTCTTCTCTACATTGAGGAGATGTTGTTCAAAATATTTATGCAAATTTGCCAGCCATTCGAATTTAGTAGATAAATCTTCAAGTTTAGTCAAAATGGTATCAAATTTTTCCTCTAAAAAGGAAAATAAATTTTGGGGTACATTGGAAGAAGAACCCAAAGGAGGAAAAAAAAATTCCAATCGCTGAGATTTCAAAGTCGGTTCACTAGGAGATCTTTGATGTTTTCCAACAGCTGATATGGACAACTTTGAAAGAGGGGAGGAAGGTGGAGTATGAGACATTGGTCCAGGGTTAGATTCAATACCTCCAATTACCAATAAAGCATGTAATAATAAATATATATCAAATTCTTTAATAAAACCAAGATAAAGAACCAGACACTTTGTAGAAGCAAACATATCCAAAGCGTTATAATTCAGCAAAAAACAGCTCTCTCAAAAACTCACTAACACTGACGAACGTCGGAAGTGCCCCCCATAATTTTAATATATTATTTTAACAAATCTGTTAAAGTAAATCACAACTCCAGATTATCACAAAAACATACAGATTTTAGCCACACCTCAAAGATTACAAAGTCTTGATACAACATCCACAAAACGTAGTTGCCTAATTAAATGAAATTACATTAAAGGATGACAAATACAGTACATCATAGTGCTAGATTTTGCTTCATTATATCCATCAGGATTAAAGAGGAATGGTGTATGGATAGAAAGAAATGGAGAGGGTTCCTGGAGATTGGAAGGCAACATCAGATGCTATAAACCAAATATAGATAGATATATCCATCAATATGTTTAGAACCATGCTCTTGCACACTACACAAGTTTCTTTTCAAACAAATTCACTTGCTGCATCTATATCACAAACAAGTGTTAGAACTTGCTCCCTTATTACATTATACATCTTTCTTCAAATATAACAACAACGCTTATGTCCAGAAATGGGGTGTGCCGACAAGTAGCCCCCTTTCGACAGACTTATGCAAATTAGTAGTGAGACGATTAGAAAATAAAGTTTTAGGTGAATTCTCACCAGTAATTATCGACTATAACAGATATAATGATGATATTCTAATAATATGGAAATCAAAACCAGACAACAACAAGATATTAAATGGTTTTAACAATAATCCTTATGCTCTGTTTAAAATTAGAACAATGCAGCAATACTGAGGCGCACTTCCTGGATATAAATATGACACTTCAAAATGTATATACAATGGTACCTTGACTTACGAGTTTCATTCGTTCAATGACAGAACTCTTAACTCAAATTACTCTTATGCCAAATCAATTTTTCCCATTGAAATGAATTCAAATACCATTAATCCGTTCTAAACCCCCAAAACATTGCAATTTGTTGTTACATGTTTTTAAATAAGAAAAATGTACTTATAAATAACGAATATTGTATAAAAACACAATACACTGTATTGCAATAAACTGGTTTTGTGGATGTTGCAATGTTTGCTGCATAGATGAAGAAAGAAAAGATGAAAAATTGCAGAAACGAGAAAAGGTGGGACTGCACACAACACGAAAGTGAACTAATGCCTATGTCACTCGATTACGTGTTTTTCTATAAGCTAGCCTGTCAGACATTGAAAGGGTAACAAAAAATGACAAAATTATGGCAGTTTTCCATCTTTTTCTTAATTTATGGTTTGATATGGCATTTGCTATGCCAACTAGTGGTGGGGTATCTGAAGCTGGCTTGTAACCTGAATTTTAGCTCTCAACTCCAAACAAAAAGCAGCCAAGAGATGGCTCGTATCTTGAAAAACTCTTAGGTCAAGACACCACTGTATCAATACTAGGATGTTCTACAAACAGGGTTCCTACTCAAATTTTCATTTTGAATTCCCTGACATTCTCTGACGAACTTTGTCCGAATTCCCAGACCCTCACATTTCTTACTATATGGATTATTCACATAATAAAAGAGCATTTTACTTACTGTGAACATTGAATACATCTATCCCTCTCTTTGCACAGTTGATATGTTCCAAAGACTGCCACAAAGAAATGTACAGTACATAATCCCACAGAAAAATGCAAACATTTTTCTGTGGGATTATGTACTGTACATTTACTGAGCAATTTACAAACAAAATATGAGCTTTTTTATTTTATTGTCATTTATTATTAGTAATATGCAAGTGTAGTAAATGCAAGGTAGCATAAAATCAACAAACAGTAATCTCTGATATACAAATAAGTACTGCAAACATGATAAACTTGACTTAGGAAATTAGTAGTTGAGCATAGAGAAGAGAAAACATGTAATTTTAAAACCAATCTTTCAACAAAAAGAGTAACTTTTTTAAACAGCAACATAATTTGAACAAAAAGTTAAAAACTGAAAAATTTTCAAATAAAGTGTTTTTTTCCATGTAAAAAGAGAATCAGTTTTCTTTTGTCAACCACATATCAAAATTGCATAAAAATAGATTGTACAGGATAGGTATAATTAAAGTTGCACTACTCAGACATGTCTCGTGGACGTATTTTGATGAAACTTGATATATATGTTATGTGGACCATGGAGAAAAGGAAATGCAAAAAAATATTTAGTTCAAATTTTTACCACTAGGTGAAAAAATGGCGCATGAAGAACAAGAAACACAAAATGGAAACATGCAGCAAAAGGTTTTCATTCACAACATTTGTTCAACGTGCAATCCATTTGCATCAATCATGTGTTCAAAACACCTTACTTCCATTTTTTTACCTAGTGGTAAAAATTCAACTAAAGATTTTTTTTTGCATTTCCTTTTCCCCATGTCCACATAACATATATACCAAGTTTCATCAAAATACATCCACCAGAACGGGCTCTAGACAGGTTTGAGTAGCACAACTTTAATTTTAATTATAACCCTGTATAAAAAGACAGTAGGTGTATACTATTGCTTCTCTAACAAATGCATCTAATTTATTGTAAAATCTTATTGTTTCTTTTTACAAATGGACAATCAAAATACAAAAAATCTTCTTTATTTTACTAAAAAGAATTAATGCTAAGATAATCAGAAAATAAAAAATTAATTACAATTCACAAAACACAAGAACTATATTATATTAAGGTAGTTTTAGCTTTCTCTCCTCAAGTGTATTTATTTTCAAACTTAACTAACACCTTAATATTCGCTGAGAAATTATTTTTATTAAACAAACGCAACATTTTTATTAAACAAAAGCGTTTGTTTGATAAAAATAATTTCTCAGCGAATATTAAGGTGTTAATTAAGTTTGTATTTATTACTTCTGCTGGGTACGAGAGTGGTTTGTATTTATTTTCATTTCAATCTCTTTTTCTTCCTTTTCGTGATCTTTTCTTAACGTTTTCTTGTGTTGTTTTAAATCCTAAGTTGTGTAAGTTTTCTTTTTTCTTCAGCCCTCAATGCCTGCTGTTTTTGAATATCTTTTTCCTGTTGCAGAGATGCAATATATCGCTGTCTAGATCCTCTTACTGTTAACACATTTTCTGGTCTATATTTATTTGATCAATACCACCTGCAAAATGGATTCCATCACAAACTAAGCGTTGAGCAACTAAACTTTCTTCCTTAAGATTTTCACTCAACAGTAATTTGTTAACTGAGAATGCAATCTCAACACTTGCATTCCTATGTGAGAAAGTAAGAGAAATTTTCATAATAGACCATAGATCTTGCAGTTGCTTATCATCCTTCATAATTTCACAATAAAATGTGTCCAGACCATCATCATCACCCTTTCAGATATGAAGTCCTCAAACTTTGTAGAATAGGGTTTTATGGACACTTTATTGCAGAGTACATGGTGTTTTTTTAAAACTGACAGTACTCAGAGACATCTGTAGAGCAATCTAACAGCCGGATTGTCACCAAATTTGGGAGAGTGACTAAGGACGACATGGGAAAGAGATTCCGCGAAGAAAAAAGCAGTACCCAAATTCACCGGTAGGGATGAATTTGGCGCTGTTGTAGTGAAACAACTAAGAATTTGCATAAAACCCTGTTGCAATTAGCAAACACACGAATGAATAATCAGACAGAGGTTTCAGTGCAATAATGAAAGTTTAATTAATCAGCAAATAACCTTCTCCCTCCTTCAATGTGACCAATGTTCTGCTGGACAACACATTGCATCCTGAACACTGTGTTCTCTATGGCCGAACGTAACACATCCACAGGAATGTTCATCACAGTTCGAGAAATGTTGTCCTTCGAGGTCGTCAAGTTGGGGACACCACTAAGATAGACCTTGGACTTTAAGTAACCCCAAAGGAAAAAGTCACATGGGGTTAGAACCTTCAACGAGTGCAATTGCAACATCACTAACTGTCTGTGCAGATACTGGTTTTTGCCTTCTACCAGGCTGAACTGCTAAGGATCCTGTCTTTTCAAATTTCTTTATCAAGTCTTTCAATGCATTAATCGATAGAGGACCTCTGGCAGGTTGTTACAGGCTCTAAACTCATGAAGAGTGCCCGGTATGCTCGATTGGATAAGATAATAAAGTTTCACAAGCAACGCAGGTAATGAAAGATGCATGTTGAACTCTGCTGAAGTCCGGAATGCGCTTCAGACTTTTGTCCTTGTCTTTTAATCTCAAATTAGGTGGTGCTGCTGTCAACCATGTCATTGTGAATTTGGATTTTGAGGTGCTACCAGTGCGTTATGCAAGTTCTTAGCTGTTTCGCTTACAGCAGTGCCAAATCCACCCCTACCGGTGAATTTGGGTACTATCTTTTTTTCTTCGTGGAATCTCTTTCCCATGTCGTCCTTAGTCACTCTCCCAAATTTGGCAACAGTTTGGCTGTTAGAATGCTCTACAGATGTGTCTGAGTACCATCAGTTTTAAAAAAAAACCCTGTATATCATACTGTTCTTTTGCTTTGACAACAAATTTCTCATCAATCCTGTTTGTATCATGTAGAACCTACAGCAAAACAGTGAAATACAATTTTCCAACATTTAATTGCATTTTAATAAATTCTGGGTCTTCACTGCTCAAAGCCTTCACACATTTGTACTTGACAGGTCCCTTCGTAATCTTTTGTGTCATCACTTTCAGCACATTTTGACTATCTCTTAGAAGAAAAACACGCCTTTAAAAATCCGGCAAATAAATTTACTAATAAAAACATTTTCAATCGGTTTAACCAATCTTCCTCAGTTATGATGAAATAAAATGTGAAAATAGAATGTAAATTTAAAAATAAATTATAACCAGAATTCTAAATACAGTAGGTGATTGGTTAACAAACATAATCCATTACAAGACTTTGTTCATTAACCAATTATCGATTTACCATAGGTTTTAATGGGAATTTGATTAATTTGTTCTGGAGACCCCAAAAAATAAAAACATATATACTTTCTTACTATATTTATTTATTTGTAATAATGAAAATACACATTTCTAATAAAATTGAAGACAAAACTGTCCAAAAAGGATCACCATTTATTATTTCTCCATCCAGAAATAATTCTCCATCGAACAAACTTTTACAGAAGAAATTTCTACATGTATCGTCACCAGGGGGCAGCTTTTTTAAAAATCTACATATTCCAGCGCCAATTTTTAGTAAATAAAAAGCAGAGGAAACCCCCAAAAGAAGGTATAGATGGAAGTAAGCAAGACAACTGTATGTCACCAGTTCCTTTTTCAGAAATTTTTAAAAATTTTAATTGGATGTGTCTTGTGTTTTTAAAAGGACTTTTTGTAATTTTTCCGGCGACAAGCAGCCTAAAAAGAAAGGTCAGTCGCCGAAAATGTGTTAGTCTTGGAACACAAAAAATAATAAATGGTGATCCTTTTTTGGACAGTTTTTTCTTCAATTTTATTAGAAATAATTCTCCATCAGACGAACTTTTACAGAAAATACATATATATACAATCTTGCATTTTTATTAGTCATGTTTTCTCCATTTGTGGGGGTTAAAGAATCTGTCAAATGTCTATTGCTTTTTTCTCTTCAAGATTTTTCAGAAGTAATTAATAGCATTGTAATTGCAGAGATCCCTAAGTCTATTAACCTCAACCTGGTTTGGATGCCGTTCTAAGATCATCTTTCTGACATCATCCCACTTCTTCAAAAACATGTTTATTTAATAGCAGATATCCTCATTAATTCTCTTTTTAAGAAGAAAACATATCTCACTGAGTTTCTTGGTGTTCTTCATTCAAGAGTTCTTGGCATTCTGCTGATGTCAGATCCATTTCAGGTTCAGAGCTCTTTATGAGCTCTTCAATGTTCTCTATTTCTCAGATGTGATTTTTGTTATTCCTTGAGCTGTTTGAGTCTTCTTGATAATACAGTATGTGACCTTTTGGGTCAGCACCTCTTTGGTGCCCTGTCAGGATTGACACCACTGTGTTTCTCGGAACACGGAAACCAAGACGGAGATTACATCACACCGTCGCACGAGCGGTCCCGTACGTGGTCAGACGGATTCATAATGTCGGTTCAAGAGACAACATTGGAAGTGACTCAAATACACTTAACAATTAACAAGGGTTTATTTAAAAATCAAAGGGATAGTGTTGTCGCGGAGAGAGAGAGTTCACATACAATTCGTGGGGTGATAAATACCTTTGCTAATAGATATCCCGGTCGGGTCTTGTTGAATCGGAGAACAAAATCTTCTTATGGGTTTTTTTCAGGAGGTATCCAGTTCTTATGGGTAATTTTAGTTATCCAGGCAATCGTACACACACACACACACACACAAAAAGGTTATCCTATGGGCAATTAATTGGGTGACGATTAAATGGACGATGATTAGATGGACGACGACTTCTTTCCTCTCCAAGGACTAAAACGGCGACTGACTCTTTTCGGCCGTCTCTGATGATATTCACAGACGATTTCAGCCATGCTGAGGTTAATAGTTCACGAGAAAGCGTCATGTTGCTTTCGAGAAAATGTAACGGGAGACTTTCTCAGGTAGCTAAGAACAACAATTGTTGCGTAATTCGCAAAATGTTAATATTAAAGCCGAGGTCTGATATAGGAATTTCTGCTATCTCACAAGTATCTTTCTTAGATAAGATTGAACTGTGGTCTACTGTAGACCTGTTCAAGTCATACTACTCAGCAACATCAGACATCAGACGTCTACCCACCTTTGCTATTATACTCTCATCTTTTGAAAATAAAAACTGACGCAAAACTTAACGAATGCCCGCTCGACAGTCTCGCGAATACTATAAAAAAATATTTATGTCAGAAAAATAAAAGGCTGGAATTACAAGGGAGAGTTTTAAAGTTCGGAGGAATACTATCCGATCAGTATATACTGGGTTGAGTGTCGATGTCGATGTCTCCCGGGCTCCAAAAAGTTTTGAATTGCTGTTTGAAGACAAGGGAAAACCAATCGGTATTTGCTATTTTATGTCGCTTCTTCTTGTGTTTGTTCTGTGAGGTGTTCGTTGTCCGAACATAAAAATCTTTTGCAAAAGTGTTTGTTATCTGATTTGTTCGCTAACCGATCACCCACTGTACATAAATAAATAACTGAAATTATAGTTTAAAAAATATATATATAAATTGAATCTCTTAGAAAACACAGAGTATCTTTGTTGATTACTTTCATTTCTTTTAAAATCNATCAAACAAACTATTTTCAATTTGATATTTTCTAAAACTTTTATAATCGTTCTATAATCAAACCAATATGCAATAACAAATTCAAATTTAAAACGATTCAAACATTTGATTAAAAAATCGAAATATATAAAAATATTTATAACAGTGTCTGAAATGTTATCAATTTAATACACCTAAGTACTCAATGAAGACTAAACGTAGATGAAAACAAAAAATCACATTTAAAATAGTACAGTAGAAGCCATAAGCAGGCTAAGCCTTAATGCTCTCCCTCTCCCCCTGCAGGGGAATTTCAAAAAATCCCTTCTTAATGTGCGTTTTCATGACATACCCTAACTGTGTACCAAATTTCATCTTTTAAATGGTTTGCTCTGGGCGAGGATGAATCAATCAGTCAGTCAGTCAGGACATGTAATTTTATATATTTATATGTTANATAAAAATATTTATATAAATTGAATCTCTTTGAAAACACAGAGTATCTTTGTCGCTTACTTTCAATTCTTTTAAAATCTTTTTTTTCCTTCAAAACCAATACAGAAAACTTGGTAAATCTGAAGAATTCAGATGTACCAAGTTTTCTGTAGAATCTAAATCTATTTTTAGAAACTGCTTGTCAGTGACCCTATCATTTTTCACAAACTTTCTCATCAGGTTCATTAATGATTGATTGACTGCTTGATAAATATACGGTGCAAAAGGTTTATTGCTCTGGAATTGGGTAAAAAAGCAAAATATATAAGAATTTACTTCTATTGTATGCCAATATCTTATAATAATAACAAAATCTTTACTGCCTATCGGCATTAAATAAGCATTTAATGTAAAACTAAGAATGGCAAGCACCTTCAACAAATTCAATTCAATTTCGACAAAATTGTCTTCCTCAGGCAATGAACAATAGAATAAGAACACATTACAACGTTCTATTAGAACATTTAAGAGCTATGATGTATTAATATTTTCTTTACATTTACAATGCATCAACATTTTCAAACAAGTATAAAATACATTTCAGAAAAGTGTAATTTAAACAAATTAAGAGAATGTAAAAAACATATGGAACATGCACTATATAGATTGTCCATACAATACTATAACATTGGATGATACATTAAAGTACATACACATCACAAAAAAAAAAACAAAAAAGATCCAAACTCCTCCAAGATCAAGAGAAGGTTTATTACAAGCATTGTGTGCAGTTATACATGATAACTCCCATAAATAAAGGATTCTATGGTCTAAACATGGTTTTATTAGTTTCAGGTCAGCCCATAATGGTATGTAATTATTTTCCAAGACATTTTTGGCAAGATCAGTAGTGATCCTGCAATTATTAATATCATTCAAAATGACTATTAGTATCACTTTGATGCTCTAGAACAGGGATGGCGAACCTTTTTGTGTTCGTGTGCCATATTGTAAGCATACTTAGCTTTAAAGATGTTTATGCGTGCCAAAGTTTCAGACTTTGAATAACAATATTTAAAGAAATTAAATGAATACACTTTAATTAGAATAAATGTAAAAAAGCTGGTTGAAAAAAGAATGATCAGGTGATAAACAGAAAAGATGATTGAAAAAGACAGAAATTGTATGATACATTACATGCCACTTTGGGCACGTGTGCCATAGTTTGCCACCCCTGCTCTAGAAGATGGTTTGCCAACTTGCTTAATGTAACCCCTATGTGAATGATTTTCACTCTGTTTGTGCTTGTTATGGAATAATGTATACCTGATTTTTTTAATAATGACCAGTAATCTCTGTCATTACATAGCATTCTGCACAGAGACAATTGAGATTTAATGGGTAACATTATGCCATGTTTTTTGAAGGCATGCATTATACATGATGTAACAGCACCCGAAAACAAAATAGACAGTTGTGAAAAAATTCTATAGTTTCATTTTTTACATTGAAGTATAACACCATAGGTGAAAAGAGAGATCTGCAAAGAAGATTGTTAACATATCCAAACTTAGCTAACATTCATGCAATCTCATACAAATGGTCTAGAACTCTGGATGAAAAGACCAATAAAAAATTCAAGTGGCTTTTACATTCCTCAATAATGCAACATAAGGCAAACCTACCTTGCAAGATCAAATACGACAACTATGCTGACATCAAGGTACCACAGAATATTCATAGTTTTTTAGAACAAGGGCCAAACTTCATACTAGTGATTGCATTACTGGTAACCATTTTACCAGTAATTAATTTTTTTGCCAGTATTTCGGTAAAAATCTCTTAATTAACCCAATATTTATTTTCCTACAATTCCCAATGAAAATACCAGTGGGAAAAAGATTTCCCCTTTCTCTCATCCCATACCAAAGCAAGAAAACAGTGCAGGTGGTGATGAGTCATTCCATTTGTAATTTAAGGTTACTAAAAGGAATTTTCTAGTCTGTTTATAACTTGATTCCCTGTATTATACTCCAAAAACAGGCCTTTTTTGCTTTCAAGATAGCCGAGATGCAAAAGAAAACTTATTATCAAGTCTTGATTTAAAATAGTTCATAAATATGTAGACTGAAAATACGACTTACATAGTAAGTAATATTCTTTTCAGTTTCTTTATGAACATTATCAATGTTTGTCTTAATGGAATGATAATTGTAATTAAACTAGATTAAGCACAACACTTGTAGAAACTTGTTTTTAACTTTGTGTGTTTCTTGTTCATTGGTGTGTGCTTAATTCACACTGGAGTCAGATTTTGTAAAATTCAGATATCAGAATCTTTATTGTGAGATTAAACAGAAACAGAAGAATGCATTAATAAAAATATAAAAATAATTATATATAAAAAGATAAACAAACATAGGAAATACCACTTTCTCTAATACAGTATGATTCATTTTATTGCAGTAATGAGTAAAAATTTGCCAAGGGATTACTTCAATTGCACATGAGAAAGAGATGCTGGAGTGTGCAAACTGTGCTTTAAAACAATCAAAACAATCTGAGGAAGTACTAACAAACTACACAATCACCTTGTACAATGTCATGATATAAACTTATTAAAAAGAAAATCTGAGGAGTCAACCGGAAACAGTGCAAAAGTGAATATAATAAAAAACGTTTCTCAAGAAAGAAAATGACGAGTCTTTGTTTGCAGTATTATCGTGTATGGCTTCAGTTGACGGACTGCCATTCTCCAAATTTTGCACATGGAAAGACTTAAGACGACTTTTCTCTGCAAGCGGATTTGCAAATCGTCCTAAATTTCCCATTTGGTTAAAAAGATGATCATTGAATTCTGAGAAAAAATTCTGGATGAGATTATTAGAGATAAATCAGAGCAAAAGGTTTGAGCGGAATCCTTCAGTATATCTTGTGACAAATGGACATCACTTAATAACCGTCAATACATGAATGTTACTCTCCATGCAAGTAACAAATTTTGGAATCTAGGTTTGAAGGTTTGATTTGTGCACATAAATCTGTGTGCATTAAAAAATGCATTGAACTTTTAAATGTCAGATTAAAAGAATTCAATGTTGATTATAACAACCTAATTTCAATTGTCACAAATGGAGCTTCAGTGATTAAAGTGTCAAGATTAGTCAATGTAAACAGCCAAGTGTGTATTGCTCATGGCTTACACTTAGCAGTAGCAAAAATTCTTTACAAAAAAGCCATGTTAAAGAAAACAGTACCGAACTGGATGATGAAGATTCCAAAAAATCAGACAATGAATCTGAAGGAGAATTTGAAGTAATACAGGAAAGCCCCGATGATACTAAGTTTCACAGGGGTGTTTTCCAAGATGAAACTTTGAATCTTTTAATTAAAAAAAATACAAAATGTAGACAAAATGTTTCAAAAATCACCACTCAAAAATGACATTCTTCAGAAGCATATTATAGATGAATTAGGAAAAGAATTATCTATACTATTAGACTCAAAAACACATAGTTGATCATGCTGGAACGTTTTTTGGAAGTCTGAAATTCTGTCACAAAAAGTTAATTGATATTCAATCAGATATAACCTTTTCTGAAGATAAACTTGAATTGCTGTCTAATACAATACAGTCATCTAAATATACAAAACTGCTTGTCCTGACTGACTGACTAAATGACTCATTCATTGATTCATCATCGCCCAGAGCAAACCGCTTAACCTAAAGAGGTNTCTTACTGATGTTTCTTTTGTGCAGCAAACCTTGATGATTTGTCTTCAATTTCAAGGTATAAGCTTCGGTTTTGGACCTGTCTTGAATTTTGGTACATCCTAGCCACGTCTTTTTGATAAATAATCACCAACAGTTGATTTTGGACGATTTATATATGCTGCAATTTCTCTTATTGACTTGCCTTGTGATTTATAAGCATCAATCTGCTCTTTTTCATAATCAGATAAATTCTTTGTTCTACCCATTTTAGAACGTTGAACAACGTAAAAAATTTGTATTACAATTAGATATGTAAGCTGATTTGTATAATTCAATGCTTGAAACTAAACCATTTTCTATTTAACTCACGAAATGAGTGCCTGTCCGGATAAAAATGTAACAGTTTTTTTGTACATGATTTTGAAAAATATTATTTTCAGTGACAAAATGTTAATGTTTGATTGAAATTCTTATTTTGCAGTGTGGAAACATGTCAATCCATGTTATTTTTAATAAAACATTTGTCACTTAATGCAGCAAATTTGGGTTTCACTTTAATTTTTCGTGTCCGTATAAATTTGAAATGTACCTTATATCAACACACCAAAATTTTTTGCCAAGCAGAAATTATTTTATTCTCAAACATGTTCAACCTATTTATTATAGGCCATCTTCAGGTTTACGATTACTGTTCCAAAATGGAACACAACATTTTTTGAATACATTTCATTTTAAATTTAAGAGATTTNTTTAAATTCAAATTTGTTATTGCATATTGGTTCGATTATAAAACGATTGTAAACGTTCCAGAAAATTGATCAAATTGAAAATAGTTCGTTTGATTCTCGGCAATTCTCTTCAGCAGTAGGTGTTATATAACAATTACTATGGTTATTAAAATATTAAATGTAAATGGGGTTTGCTTGCAAAACCTCCGCAGATGAAGTCACGGGTAACAGCTAGTTACAATATATAAAAGTAACAGTGGAATCAGTGTTGTAAAACCACAAATTTGTATTTCGCAGATCTAACATTAGAATTTCTGATAGAACTATCAAACTGGAATTTCTTTCTGTATAACAAACTAAAAAAAGAAATTATTTTTCATGTGAAAGAGAGACAAACCATTTACTCTGATATTTTAATGTATCTACATAACCCAGAAAAATTGAACAAATATAAGTCACACGAAATATCTAATAATGTTAACAAAACTACAATTTTGAATAGGATTAGAGATAATCAAGCACTTATCAGAAAATGAAAACGAATCAAGTCCTGCAAATGTCACTGAAATTAGTTCAGATTCAGATTCTGGTCAGAGGTGTTCATTGCTTACAACAGCATCAACTTTTCACGTCGACACAAGAACAAAGTGCATAATAGAGAAGTCAAATTTAACGATGAAAGAGAAACTGGACTTATCCATTAAACATCAAAAGAGCATAGACACTAATAACAGTAATATAAGTAAATTTAAAAGTGTGAAAGATAAACATAATACATTCAGGCCCTCATTGTTTAATCTAGATCTAATTTTTGTACAAATGGCAGCTGCATTAGAAAAAGCTTTCTCAGAATGAATACTAGTTGGATGTACTATCATTAGAACATTGAAAACCTTTTTAAGATATGTTCCTTGTATTTTTTGCTCTACGAAATAATTCATTTCTTTCTTAAGAACCTACTTTCAAAATAAAGAAAAACATAATTAATAATCAAAATTATTTCAATGTCTGTTATGTCATAATAATTGCTATTACAAGAATGTTGTTTGTCTAAACTGATAAAATTATTGAAAATTGACAGAAAACTTGAAAATAAATGGTTGTCCATTTATTTTCAAGTTTTCTGTCAGTAATTCAGTTTTGTTTTAAATCATTTGTTAATACAAAGTTATTGGTAATTTTACCAAATTACCAGTAATGTAATACAGTAGAGTCTCGAAAACTTGACCTAATGTAGACCGAAGGATGGCCGATTTTGTGAAAATGTCGGGTTATCGGGAATGGGGTTAAAAACAAATAAGTATGAGTGTTTCCTCAGAAAATACTGTACTGTACCGTACTTGTATGTATTGTTTGCTTGAGAATACAACAGTGACTAAACTGCCCAAATACCCTTAAACAAAGGAAAAGTACGTACTTTATGAAGGCATAGAGCCTTTACTACATGTAAATGAAAATTAATGAATACACAGTGTACAATAATTTACCTGATAATACAGACCTCAGAAAAATACTTTACAAGGCATAAAGCTGTCTATAATGAAAATTAACTAGGGGTTTTTTCGCCCTGCCAGGGTGTGGCCGAGTTATCCGGACTGCCGGGTTATCGAGTGCCGAGTTTTCAAGACTCTATTGTATCCAGTAAATTTGCAATCAGTAGTTCATTATATCAGTGCATGCCAAGGTAAAACAGTTAATTCCACCTATAATCACTGAAACAAAAAGCAGCCTCCTTTAGTACAACAAGAACTTCCTACAGATTTATCATTAATTGTCTACTCAGACACAACTCATTATTAGGACCTTATACTGGTGTTTTTGGATATTGACACAAAATGAAATCTGAATCAGAAAAAAACAAAATTTCTTTATTATATCACCTATATATGTTTCGGGACATGTTAGCCCGAAACACGTGTAACATGTGTACAGGAAAAATTACTACAGGTGATATAATGAAGAAATTTTGTTTTTTTCTGATTCAGATCTCATTTTGTGTCAATATCCAAAAACACCAGTATAAGGTCCTAATAATAAGTTGTATCCGAGTAGACAATCAAAATATATAAAATTACTTGTAATGATTGACTGACTGATTGATTCATCATCGCCCAGAACAAACCACTGAACCTAAAGAGATGAAATTTGGTACACAGTTAGGGTATGTCATGAAAACACACACTAAGAAGGGATTTTTCGAAATTCCCCTGCAGGGGAGAGGGAGAGCATTAAGGCTTAACCGGAAGAACAGATTCTACTGTACTATTTTAGATGCGATTTTTTGTTTCTGATGGTAATAACTTAATTTCCAAATGTACAATATTTACGTATTACGATTTTTTAACCAAATGTTTGAACCATTTAAATTCGAATTTGTTATTACATATTTGCTCGATTATAGAATGATTGCAAACGTTCTAGAACATTAATCAAATTGAAAACGTTCGATTGCATTAGAAGATTCTCAGTAATAAGGGGGTATGTGTAATTCAAGTAATTTTTATATATTTAGATTGTTATAAATTAAATAATTATTATGGTGTCTGAAATACAAAATATAAATGGTGTTATGACGCCCCACACCATCGTTCCAATTATAAGCGATGGAGCTTGCCTCTTTAGAGCAATATCCTTTGTTTTGTATGGCATTCAAATGATGGCCAAACAAGTACATGCAGAAATAGTGGCTTACGTGATGAGTCACTGGGATAATTTTTTGATTATGTCACATGATAGTGATGGAAATAATTATAGCAGTTCTGTCGAATACTTCCACGATATGTCGTGATTTCATACTTATGGAGGTTTATGCGAGTTAGTAGCAGCAGGACAAATATTTCCGTTAACTTTCAAAGTTTACTACGATGGCGAGCGGTATGAGAAATTTGGTGTAGAAGGAAACCCCGTGAAGTGACTGCGTTTTAGTTCTATGCAAGACCTGTTGCATGGACATTTTGATGTTTATTTGCCTTATGAAGATGAGTTGTCAACATCCATTTTTAATTCAGTTAACTCTGATAGAATACGCAGCTCTGCTACTGTCCCAATTAAACCTTTAAATTATGTATTAGTTTGATTTTCATTCTTTAAGATTTGGTCCAATAAAATGGCTGCCCCAATTAAGCAAACTCAACTGAATATCATTATAAACAATTCTATTTTTCCATATATAAAGATTTTTTTTACAATTAATTTGTTCAGTCATTTAAAAAAATTTTTCTTTTAAATGTACAATAGAAATACTATATCTGATTTTTTTCTCATGTTTTTCACCAAAATTGAATTTTTAGTAAGTTTTTAAATTAATCATGTAAATTTAGGTGTTTGTTTGACCTTACATACTTTTGACATGCCCCAGTAAACAGGTGAGAACAAATGAGTTAATATATAATAATTCAATATATTTATATATACAGAATTACAATGGTTAAAACAAATATATAAGTAACTAGCTGTTACCCGCGACTTCACCCGCACGGATTTTGCAAGCAAACCCCATTTATATTCAGTATTTCAACAACCATAGTAATTGTTATATAACACCTACCGCCGAGAATGATGAGAATTGCTGAGAATCAAACAAACTATTTTCAATTTGATATTTTCTAAAACTTTTATAATCGTTCTATAATCAAACCAATATGCAATAACAAATTCAAATTTAAAACGATTCAAACATTTGATTAAAAAATCGAAATATATAAAAATATTTATAACAGTGTCTGAAATGTTATCAATTTAATACACCTAAGTACTCAATGAAGACTAAACGTAGATGAAAACAAAAAATCACATTTAAAATAGTACAGTAGAAGCCATAAGCAGGCTAAGCCTTAATGCTCTCCCTCTCCCCCTGCAGGGGAATTTCAAAAAATCCCTTCTTAATGTGCGTTTTCATGACATACCCTAACTGTGTACCAAATTTCATCTTTTAAATGGTTTGCTCTGGGCGAGGATGAATCAATCAGTCAGTCAGTCAGGACATGTAATTTTATATATTTATATGTTATTGAAAATTTAAAACATTCCATGCTAAAATTCAAATTTTTAAAACTTCAAACCTGAAGCAGGTTTATAAAATAAACCAAAAACATTTGTTATACAAATTCTACTTGCTACAGATTTATATAAAATGTGGATTTTATTACTTGATACTTTTTTATTTCAAAAGAAGGCAATGACAAAGAAACAACTTCTCAATGCACAGGATTATTTTTAAAACACATTATTTTTTAAAGTTTAGATTATTATAAAGTGCCACATAGATATATAGAGTAAATACAATACAGTAGACTAAGAAGATTAAATTGAATATCAACTCAGCTTCTTTTAAAACATTTAATAAAACATTTAACACCTTATAACGCTGAGAATTATTTATTAAAACACGAACGTTTTCAGCCTAATGGAATAGAAGATTTATTACTTAAAGATGTTGGCTATACAATCGCTATACAAAATAACTATAATAAATAACTATAAAATCTATAACTATAAATAACTATAAAATCGCTATACAAAATAACTATAATAAATAGATTGAAGCCATATTAATATAAATAATAAAATAAGGCAATATAAAACTAAAAACAAAAATAAACTTAAAAGATTAAATTCATAAAAATATATATATACATATATATATATATGTCAAAAAGCATCACATTAAAAAGGCAGATAGGAACTAAGAATTTGTGTGTTTTAACTTTTCTTTTACAAAGAACTTCCATGCCGAAGCTTAATCCTTTTGTGCATTTAATATTTTAAGTTTATTTTTGTTTTTAGTTTTATATTGCCTTATTTTATTATTTATATTAATATGGCTTCAATCTATTTATTATAGTTATTTTGTATAGTGATTTTATAGTTATTTATAGTTATAGATTTTATAGTTATTTATTATAGTTATTTTGTATAGCGATTGTATAGCCAACATCTTTAAGTAATAAATCTTCTATTCCATTAGGCTGAAAACGTTCGTGTTTTAATAAATAATTCTCAGCGTTATAAGGTGTTAAATGTTTTATTAAATGTTTTAAAAGAAGCTGAGTTGATATTCAATTTAATCTTCTTAGTCTACTGTATTGTATTTACTCTATATATCTATGTGGCACTTTATAATAATCTAAACTTTAAAAAATAATGTGTTTTAAAAATAATCCTGTGCATTGAGAAGTTGTTTCTTTGTCATTGCCTTCTTTTGAAATAAAAAAGTATCAAGTAATAAAATCCACATTTTATATAAATCTGTAGCAAGTAGAATTTGTATAACAAATGTTTTTGGTTTATTTTATAAACCTGCTTCAGGTTTGAAGTTTTAAAAATTTGAATTTTAGCATGGAATGTTTTAAATTTTCAATAACATATAAATATATAAAATTACATGTCCTGACTGACTGACTGATTGATTCATCCTCGCCCAGAGCAAACCATTTAAAAGATGAAATTTGGTACACAGTTAGGGTATGTCATGAAAACGCACATTAAGAAGGGATTTTTTGAAATTCCCCTGCAGGGGGAGAGGGAGAGCATTAAGGCTTAGCCTGCTTATGGCTTCTACTGTACTATTTTAAATGTGATTTTTTGTTTTCATCTACGTTTAGTCTTCATTGAGTACTTAGGTGTATTAAATTGATAACATTTCAGACACTGTTATAAATATTTTTATATATTTCGATTTTTTAATCAAATGTTTGAATCGTTTTAAATTTGAATTTGTTATTGCATATTGGTTTGATTATAGAACGATTATAAAAGTTTTAGAAAATATCAAATTGAAAATAGTTTGTTTGATTCTCAGCAATTCTCATCATTCTCGGCGGTAGGTGTTATATAACAATTACTATGGTTGTTGAAATACTGAATATAAATGGGGTTTGCTTGCAAAATCCGTGCGGGTGAAGTCGCGGGTAACAGCTAGTTACTTATATATTTGTTTTAACCATTGTAATTCTGTATATATAAATATATTGAATTATTATATATTAACTCATTTGTTCTCACCTGTTTACTGGGGCATGTCAAAAGTATGTAAGGTCAAACAAACACCTAAATTTACATGATTAATTTAAAAACTTACTAAAAATTCAATTTTGGTGAAAAACATGAGAAAAAAATCAGATATAGTATTTCTATTGTACATTTAAAAGAAAAATTTTTTTAAATGACTGAACAAATTAATTGTAAAAAAAATCTTTATATATGGAAAAATAGAATTGTTTATAATGATATTCAGTTGAGTTTGCTTAATTGGGGCAGCCATTTTATTGGACCAAATCTTAAAGAATGAAAATCAAACTAATACATAATTTAAAGGTTTAATTGGGACAGTAGCAGAGCTGCGTATTCTATCAGAGTTAACTGAATTAAAAATGGATGTTGACAACTCATCTTCATAAGGCAAATAAACATCAAAATGTCCATGCAACAGGTCTTGCATAGAACTAAAACGCAGTCACTTCACGGGGTTTCCTTCTACACCAAATTTCTCATACCGCTCGCCATCGTAGTAAACTTTGAAAGTTAACGGAAATATTTGTCCTGCTGCNGACCGGAGGAGGAAAGACCGTCGGAGAGAGCGGTCTCGAGTTCGGTGTTGCTTCGGCCAGAAGGGTTACGAAGAACACAAAAGAAAGAAGTAGCATTGGAAGAGAAAAAGAACTTTGGTAAAGCCGAGGATAAAGGACGAATTTTGGGTCCTCGCATATGCTCCATCCCCATATAAGAAATAATCCCAAGACGAAGTCATCTAGTGGCCACCACCTCAGTCAACCATTCGGGTACCCATTCCTTACTAGAAATTTCCATTTTTGTTCCCCCATTTTATTCTAATTCTTGTTCTTCCTTTCCTCCTCTAGTTATAAGTAGTTTTAAGTTAGTAATTAAATGTCTCCTTTGTTACGCGAAAGAAAAGTTTAACTCCGCTGTGAATCAAACAATCGGTGTTGTTTGTTCCCTTTTGTTTAATTAAAGTGAGGAACAAGGAGGTCGGAATCAACGAACCTTTCCTGTATATATATATTCATAAAGTAAAATAAAGCACGTTTTATTGTTTTATATTCCTGTCTCTTTGTGAGAGCTCAATCACCACGTGCAACACCACAAAATCCATGTTATTTTTAATAAAATATTTGTCACTTAATGCAGCAAATTTGGGTTTCACTTTAATTGTTCATGTCCGTATAAATTTGAAACATACCTTATATCAACACACCAGAATTTTTTGCCAAGCAGAAATTATTTTATTCTCAAACATGTTCAACCTATTTATTATAGGCCATCTTCAGGTTTACGATTACTGTTCCAAAATGGAACACAACATTTTTTGAATACATTTCATTTTAAATTTAAGAGATTTTTGCAGTAATTGTGTATATTAAAGAAATGAAAAAATAAATCAATACAATAAGTAAATAGCAGTAAATAAAATAAACTAAATAGCATAAATAAATAAACACAGTAACAAGACTAAGTATAACTACCACAAGCTTTAAGGGTTTTAATCCCTATGCTTTTTTCTATCATGTATTTCCATGCTGTTGGAAGATTATTAAAACCCACACATGCTCTCCTATATATACCATCTTTGTACAATGATCCATATAAATAGAAGTTATCAGCATTTAAGGCACTTATTACAAGAGCGTTTTTATACTGCACCAACATTCAGGACCGTATTAAGGAGTTTAGTAGAATTAAAAGAATTGCAACAAATCTAGGCTACAAAACCACAAGAACACAAGGCCTGGTCACAGGTTACAGACAACATAAAGGCAAAAAACATACTAAAGTAGATGCAATTAACAAATTCACATACAATAAGAATATAAGAGGAGTAATGAATGAATTGAGTACTTATNGAAACAAAGGCTGTACTAAAAGTCATTACATATCAGTTCCACTCAATCAACTGTGAAAGTTGATTTATCAGCTCCAGGCTATTGTAAAAATTATATCGAATTAAAAAAAATATCACATTAAAATGATAATAAAAAATATAGACAAAAGCATGGCATATAGTCTTGTTTATAAAATCGTACTGCCGGTTTATGTTACCGGTTAATGTTAATGAGTACAATTAAAGTGACAACTATATGCCATGCTTTTGTCTATTGAGGTATGAAGGAGTACATGTCGTGAGTTGATATTTGGCACAAAGTATTAGGTGCCCAAATCATTTGTGCATAAAAAAATCATCCAGATTCGTAGGTAGTTGGAAGACCGAGAACAGAGTCAAAACAAAATACAAAATGGCAACCCTCTCNGACAAAAAAGTACAAACAGCGATAATATGAAACGCATCCAATGGCGAGTCAGCCACACCACATACGCAACTGTCTCTTCTAAAAAAAGAAAAACAACAGTTTATATCGCTCTTCAAAAAATTCGGATAGTCTCCCAGGTGGGGGAGAGTACCACCCACAGACATTGTAAGAAGTGAACTTTGACCTTAGGACTGAATATGTATTTTCTTCTATGTTAAATAAAATTTGTAATTAATTTTGTAAATTTGGGAGTGCTTCAAATATGACATTAAAAATGATGTCGCTACAAGTAGGTTTTTTTAACTTTTTTTGTAGAATTTCGCCGAATGATAATTTTAATTTTATCAAGAAATCTACAAACAAAAATTTTCAAAATAATTCGTCACCAGAGGGATAAGACCAAAATCTACATTTAACAGCACACTTATCAAGTGGATATAAAGGCCTGAAATTTCCTAACTGGACAGGATGAAAACTCAAGATGTTTGTAAAACCGCCAGTTCCAAATTTTTTATTTTATTGTTTTAATTGGATATTTTTGTGTGTTTTTTAAAGAATGTTTTAACCTGACAACATAGTAGCCTCAAAAGAAAGGTCAAGTCATCGAAGGTGTTCTGAAACACATGATTAGAATAAATGGTTGGTTTCAA
>NW_019385696.1:175610-183077 GCF_000671375.1 Centruroides sculpturatus | reverse complement strand
TAATAATCAAGTAAATGTGAAAAATTGTAAAATAATATAGGCCTAATTTGTTATACATATGTATTATCTAAGATTTTATTAAACATTTTTTTTAAATTATTGTTTTCTTTAGTCTCTGGCCCCAATTAAAAATTATTTGTATGTATTTATATGCAAAATTATACCCCAACTTACGCGGTTACCACTCGGTCCCACCTATCGCATAAGTTCGGGGTATTACTGTACTTAAAGAGTGTGGAAGAAAAGTAAATGCTGTCTAGTGTTGAAGAAATTAGAAGAAAAGCAAAAGCAGCTAATTAATGTCACTGCTGGCAAAACTACGTATTTAATTTTCTTTCTGTTGAGACCTAAATATTGATCGAAAAACCAATTGTACTGTGGAAAGAAGTTGCAAGAGCCCTGCAAATAGTAACTTTGCCACAGGGCGCTGGAGGCGAGTGCGCCTCACGCTGCCCGCACAGTAACGTACGCTCGGTTTCTTTTGTTTCCATCAGTTGTCCGAGTGCACCAACAAGTACAGACGTGATTGTATTGTCTTTGCGCTTTGCTCCACATGAGCATAAAATGGATAAGTTTCTGAAAAGATCGCAGCCCTCCATGTCTGGTACAAGTGGCAGTGATGGAAGTCAATCAAAACCGAAAAAAAAAAAATAGACATTATGATAACAATTACTTGAAATACAAGTTTACTGTCATGAATAATAAAACTCAATGTGTAATTTGTGGCAATGTATTATCATGTGAGAGTATGAAACCATCAAAGCTTATGCGTCACCTCTCAACCAAACATTCCAAAGAAGCTGACTGAAATTGTAGTTTTTTTTATTGTAGTGTAGGACCTACAAACACTTGTCTTTTTCTTTTAACCGCGACCCCCCATGTAAGGCTTTGATACCCCCTGGGGGTCACGACCCACAGGTTGAAAAACACTGTTATAGACAACTGGTCTTATTTTACACTGAATGGATCTGAATGTGTGGAACTTCACATGATATATGATTATGCAAATCATATATCATGTAAAGTTTTCAAAGGTTTTTGCATGGAGAGGTATAAGTCCTCCTAGGAAATCTTAGGCCTTTGTCGCGCAGTCTAAACTTTGCCTTAACATTGAAGTAAATAGTTCACCGTGCTGCCTAAAAACAATTGCTGCCTTTCACCAATATGAGATTCAATACATTCCTCTTGAAAGCAATGTACCCAAACTGAGACTAATTGAACAATTTTGGTATTGGTTAAAGCAGAAAGTGTATGACAAAAGGCTGAAGGCCGGTTCCACCACAGGACTTTGCAAAATAGTTCAGAACAAGCTCTGCCAATTTACAACTGAAGACTTCCAGAATGTTTTGAAAAGTGTGAAAACAAAAACTTCATAAGCAAACAGACCATGAAGTATATTCAATTTTGTTAAACAAACAGATTGCTGAAATATGTTTTCTTTTACATGCATTGTTCATTTTGTAACCTAACAATTTCCAGAATAAATTCATTTTCATATTCTATGTTTTTAGTTTATACACCGTTAAGCTTCTCCTTACAAATAAACTTTTCATTTGATCAATTTTACATGAAAATTTTTCATAAAAAAAAATTTCCTACCTTATGCTTTACTGTTTTGAAAAAAGCCCCACCTTCTTTCTGAAGATATTTTTATTAAATGATTTTTTTTATTAAAGCTTTTGACATTTAAATATATCACTTGTATTACTATCTTTATTTTCTTTCTTACCTTCATCATTTGCACCCATTCTTTATACTGAGTTTTTAAGCTACTACTAGATTTCTCTTCATACATGTTAACTTCAAGTTCAAATTCATCCGAAAAACCTTGTCCGCTATTCAACATTTCCAGTCGGCCGTCGATAAACTACGCAAAGAAAAATTTTATGCCCTAACCTATTTTAAGATAATTTACTCAATATAAATTTACCTGCTGAAATATCTGTAAATGAAGCATTCTTTCTAAAAAAGGTTGCATAGAAATGGGCCTGGTTTGTATAAAGGCATCCGAATTAAAGGTTATCTTTTCTCCCAGTTGTACTCTTAGTGCTTCTCGATAACCTCCTATTAACTGTACTAGTGCTCTCAAAAATGCTCTTGCTAATCCGTCTCCAAGAAGAATATTCTCATGTTTAAGACTTTTTTTTAAAACCTGTACCTGTAAATTAACAATACATATGAATGAAAAATATAATTAAATTACAGCATCTCCTCACTTAACGACTGAGTGCTGTTCCTATGACTAGGTCTTCAGGTGAGGAGCTTAATCGTTTTTATTTATTCTAAATAAAGTAAAGATCTAAAGGAAACTTCAACTTGATAACTTTGTTTTCAATTTGCATCTCTTATATATTACAAAAGATAAAAATACAATCAGCAAAAATTATAAAAATGTTGTAATAAAAAAATTAAAGTTCATTCATAATAAAACACATTCAAATTAATATTTTGTCATAAGATTCTTCAAACAGGATGCACAATAAAATACAAATTTATAAACAAAATATGCTATCTTGGAGATTATGAACACTTTGTGCATAAATCCTTCAGATTTTACATTAGTAAAAACTGAAGGATGATTCACATTCCTACAATACTGGTTTCATCCATGCTACATTTCTGTGACAGAGTAACCACATACAGTTTTCACATATGTGTAAAAATGCCAACCCATAATTCTTTCGGCATCAATTCCAAAATATGATCTGTGGACCACTTAGTCTACAAACTGATCCAGACATTTTTTTAAACTCTAATTCTGTGCTGTTCATCCAGAAGACAGAATATTTTTGTGACATTTATCTTTATATTAGGTGACTAAATAGAGATTTTTTTGGACATAAAAAATCAAGGTGAAGCACAGGACTTTAAAATGAGGGTTTATAGTATGTCAAACCATCTTTCATTCCTCTATACATTCCTTTTATGTCAAACAATCCTGCCCTCATAAGCTGTCATCTTTTACAGCCCTAGTTAAATGTATATGCATACATTCTTGTCATTGGCTTATGCACAGACAGCGCTGAATAGAATAAAGACAAGAGCAACAACACATGGTTTACCTAACAGTTTAATCAATAAACTCATCTCATCATGCAGATCAACAACAGAAACATCAACACTTTCCCAATAAGTACACATCACATCTGCAAACCCAGTGAAATACAACTTAAAAACATACACAAAAAAGCCACAGTATTAGGAAATTTGGTCATTGTGTACAAGTGTAACCCCACAGTCAATAACATGTTTAATGATAAGGAAACACTGAAAACCAAACTCTGCCCATAACTCTGGTGTGTATACAATCCCCTCGGAGGATAAGCACTTTAGGATTAGCATTATTTATATGGGATACACATCCCAGCATCTACCACTACAGATAAAAGAATGCAAGTACAATGCTAATAAAGGCATCTATATTAACTCCTTACCATCTATTGCTATATAACACAATGACAAAGAATTCTATGGGATGATGATGTGGTCAAGAGGATCTAAAACCTGGCACTATCCAAATACTCAAAAATTGGTAAAATATATAAAAGGAGCTTGCATAAATCATAGACATTAAAAAAGCCTATCTAATATGTGGCAGCTCCTGTGCAAACAGCAGGTAAATCTCTTGAAGTCTTACTTACACAGCTTTGGAATCATCATTACTTTCTCATTCCAACTGTTAACCTTAATACAAAATAACAGCTTAACTGCTTATCTTTATGCCAAATTCTATAATTAATTAATAATTAGCTTAATTCTAACTCATAAATAATTCATTGTTAAATGTGTTTGGGTATGGATATTGTTTCATTTAATTTATTTTTAAAAATTAAGACTAAATTTTTTTTTTTTATTAGAATAACGTTCTAATTGAAATATCAAAAATATTATAAAATTCTCAATTTTATAAAAAGAAATGTATTGCAAAAATAAATAGAAGACTGGTTTATCTACATAATATTTCATAATAAATAAAAATATCATCTAGCTATAAAATAATAATTTCCATTTAACTGAAAGTCATTCAAGGTGTATATGATACAATTAATTAAATATAACTAATTAAAAATTACAAACCAAATTATTGCTAGCACTATCGCATTAAAAATGATAAATTTGCAATAATGAAATACATCCTGATTCGAAACTTAAATATCCTTAAATATTCTCTTTCTCTGAAGCAGAAAATTTGCACTCACTTAGCCAATTTCGCATTTATTCTCTTATAAAATAATACATAATACAATTGTTCTTATTGATACATTGATATCGATAGTTAATATTTTAATCTCGTCACGAGAATCACATTATAATACACGATCGCAGAAAGATCAATATTTTTCAGTATCGGGGCAGAACAAATTGTATATATTATATTAAAATAGCTACAATTATTATTATTATTATTATTTTTTTTTTATAGATTTTACATCATAAAAATTACTTATTTTGTATTTTTTAAATACATTACTTCATTGAAAAGTTGGAGGGGAAAAAGTTACATTATTTAATAACAATAATTAAGTTATACAAAGTTATTTTTATTATTATTAAAAACTAATATTAAAATATTCTTACTAGCTTGATTATTATTAAAACATAATATTCCTTAATAAATTTCGAAAAATAAAACAATGCATTTCTTTTTAAATTATTGATCTAAAAGAATTTATTCCTGATCGGTTATAAATAGTTATTAATCACTCATTATCTAAATAAGGTTTTCATAATATTCTACATATTTTTAAGAGAAATATATATGTTAAAAAAGGAATAATAATTATATAAAGAAATTTTTATAATCATTGATACAATTAATATTCTTGTTTCTGTTATATTGAAGATTCAATTGAAGTATTTTATTACATTCTGAATATCAAGAGAAATAAATGCAGTGGACTTGCTTTAAAAAGTCATCTTCAGGATATAAGAATGGCTTCTACAGTCGACCCCCGTATAAGATCATTGATTATTCTGTTTTATATGAATTCCATGTTGTACAAGTCACTTAAATTTTACAAATACGTGAGCCGTTCACAGCCCGGTACACGTATTTGTAAAATCTAAGTGACTCGTACAACATTAAATTCATATAAAACGGAATAATCAATGATCTTATACGGGGGTCGACTGTAAATAAACTGTGTGAGCATTAATTTTTCTTTTTTCACTTAAACTTTACAAAGAATTACTAATTTATTTTAATTGTTACTTCTTTGCTTAACTTTTTCTAATATTTAAAATAATTAGACTTATTTAAGTGCTTTGAAATAATAGAATTCAATATACTTCACCATTAAAAAAATTTTTACTGTATTAATTTGTTTTGCATGCAAAAATGTCTTCTTTCACGCCTATTTTGCACTAAATTTTTGGCTAAATTCTCACATTTATATATTTAAATTTTTGCAATTTTTTTTTTTTTTAAAAAGTGAAAATTTCCACACAGTTGCTCTGGGCATAAAAAAATTTGTGTACACCTAAGCTTGCCATTTATCACCTAAAATTTAACATGGCCAGTTGGCAGCCCAGATAAGACTCATGCCCTTTGAGCCTGCCTAACTGTCAACAAGGTTATGACTTTGCAGAGTTAATCTGGTAAGCCTACACTTGTTCAAGTGGCACACATCTTAGCCTTTACCCAATGGAGGGCAACACGAAAACTTGTTGGCCACTATGTCATAAAGTACTGGCATTCTTGATCCCATACTCTTGCAGTTAGTATTGATAGTTACAATGTCAAATTTCACTGAGTCACAAACTGACTTGCCAATGATGACGTCATGAGTCAAAAAGGTAAAAATGTTAAATTTGATGCATAAAAATGTGAGTAAATAAAAGCTCTGAAATAATAACAGAAGTTGGTTTGAAATTTTTATATTTTAATATTATTTACGGAAAGGTTGGTACCTGTTATTTCACAGAATATACCCATTGGGATTTTTTTTATACCTCACAGTCTCTAGTTGTATTCAAGACTGAGTTATAACAAGATTCTGATGGATATATTCTATGAAACAGCAGATAGCAACAATGTTTCTCTAGCTTGCAGAAGGAACTCCATCATCTATGCTCTTTTTAGAAACTCCAAGGACCATTACTGAAGGAGCTTATATCATATTTATGCATATATAAAAGCATATTCTTATAAATAAAAATAATTTTTTTTTTGTTTTTGAAACATGTCCTGTTTTACTTACAACAGCATGATCTTCTAATACTATAAATAATAATCTGTGATGATGTAGGCAGCTTGATGTTATTCAGGTTAATGGTAAACAAACTAAATATTAAACATTGTTTTTCCCACTAATTTTTATTTTTGTGATGCTTTTTTTGATCATGGTCTCAAACTTTTTTCCAGGCAAATTGCAAGCAATAATTTGTTATATATGAATTTCTTAAATATGGAAATAAATTTTTATTTAATAATATTTGGTTTATTTTAATACCTAAACAACAAGATATTTACAGGAAATCAGTTAATTTTATTGGAAACTTTGAAAATTCAGGTAGTTTCAAACGTTTTCCAGGACTATAAATTAATTTCTATAAATAGTGTATGGAAGGAATGTGCATCAACAATCAAAAACAGATTTTATTTATATTGATATCTTTAAAATATATTACATTTCTTTTGAAATTAATAAAAACTCGCTACTAAAAATTAAAATTTAATAGTAAATTCTTATATACAGATATGTGAAATAGGTACAGCCGGTTGAAACCATTGATGTACACTGATTATCCAGTCTTTCAATATTTTAGAAATAATAAAATTTGCTCTTTATATTATAAGAAATGTGCTATGAATTTCAGACTGCTGGCCATTTTGAACAGTTGCCAAAGGTTTTCATTGGAGAAAAATTAGTACTTTCTAAAACTGACCATTACATAGCGATGACTGCTTAAATTACTGTAAAAGTTATATGATTTGTTTATTTAGTATATTTAATGAGCCAAACTCATCAAAATACACTAAATTTGTACAAAAATAAAAACAGGAATTACAGTTAATGGTTAATTTGTATAAATTCTAATAATTATTTTGATTTAAAAAAACTAATAAATAAAAACATTAAGGCAGGAGACCATACTTGTTTTTTCATGTTTATTTTCATTAAATAAAGTATTTTAAGAAGTTAAAAAAAATAAAGAGCTATTATTTATATTTGTTAGCCGTGATCTTATTTTATTAAAGTCTCAAAAGATCTGTTTAGAATTAACTATAATAAAATATGCTATTTATTAAATAAAATGCTTACAATTTCTGAAGGAAGGCTTTCAAGATCATTAAAACATGTTTCAACTTTATTAATATCAACATACAAGATAACAACTTCTCCTAATTCGGATGTATTTACTTTCTGAAAGTACAGAAAAATTCATGTTAAATTTAAAAACATTAAAAATTAAATAAAAATTTTATATTAACATTTCATTTGATATACAAATATATATATATAA
>NW_019385696.1:130790-175604 GCF_000671375.1 Centruroides sculpturatus | reverse complement strand
TATATATATATATATGAAATTTATCATAAATTTTTATAAAATTACATAAATACAAGTAATCTAAACAACAAATGTACCGGCAAGCTTGTTACAGGTGTGTTTCTCAGAAAAAAACAGAGCGTTACGAACGTTTTCGAACTTGGAAGTTCTTCTTCAGGTAACTAATGACTGTTAAACGAATGCAATTCAAATTAAAGTCAAGTTCCGAGAAGCATACCGGTAACAGGCTCCCCGGTAGGTTTGTTGTTTACTTTACCCTGGTGTAATATCACTCATGTTTGATTTACAAGTAATCTATCAAATATTTGAAAAATTTATATTAAAAAATTATTATACGTAATATTCCAAATGTGAAATAAAAAAAATTAGTATTAAAATTATGGGCCCACTTACAACTAACTATATGTAAGAAACTATTAATTAATTAACTTAATGTGAGAGCTGACTGCAGTGTATGCTTTATGGCTGTCCACAATTATGTCAAATTTAGGCAAGTTTAATCTGCAATGTGATGAAACAGCATAATGAGAGATGGAAAACTATTTCCCGACTCATACTATTCTAGATAAATTGTAAGGATTTAAGATTCAAACCTGGATACTTCACAGTAGTAGGTACACCTTATCAGGCAGTCATCTGCTAACAGGGTACTACTGAAGTTAGCTAGCTTTAATAATTATTTATTCATTAATTAATAAATATACAGTGGTACTTGGAACTCAAATGCCCAGAAGTCAAACAACTTAGAAATAAAACAATTTCTTTGAGAAAATTTTACCAAAAAGTTAAACTTTTCTTTGAATTCAAACTCAAACAAAGACAGCCATACTGTATAGTGTATGATATATGTACGAGTATGCATGATGTGAAAATGTTGCTAGATCAAGATAATTTTTATTTTAGACTATTGGCTACTATTTGGGCCACTTACAACAAAACTCCGTTACTTTACTAAATCCATTCATATGAGTTTGAGACACATAATGAATGAGCCCAGCTTGGCACAGTTCATCTACTGTATTTTATTGTACTATTTACTTTTTTCATTGTTTTTAATCTATCATCATAATTTCCATTGTTTTATGCATTAATTAAGACATTTATTCATGTTATTTTAGCTTAAATAATTATTTTTTTTTAGAATTAAAATGAGTATTTCTGGGATTTAGAAACAGATTAATTCACTTTACATTACTCCTTATCGAAAAAATTGCTTTGGAACTAAAATTCTTATCTCAATAAAAACAACACAAAGAATATTTTCATTAATAAAACTATTTGAAAATACAATTAAATAAATGTTCAATGTTTTAAAAATATTGTTTTAAAAAGAACTACTTACTGACATCGTTGAAGATGGTATGCCAATCAGGAAAGGCATTGGAGCACTATTATATATTTTAAGTTTTATTAAAATTTAAACTAAATTAAATTACTTTTAACTTAAAACATGAACAAACAGTAATACTCACCTCACATAATCAAGCAAGTGCTTAGGCAAAACTGGAATAAATATGTGCTGCCTAAAAAGAAGATATTCAAAATTTTAAGTATTTTCTTATTTTTAAAACATTATAATTTAACTTAAGATATTAATTACCAACACATTGGATATATTAATGTATTAGCGGCTTGAACACAGGCAGATAATTGGCTTAGTTTCTTGGAAGTAAATAATATTCTTCGTTCATTTAACATACTATAATATTATAAGGAATAATTAATCTCATAAATGTTCCATTATTAAAATTTTCTGAATAAAATGGAAGAAATAAAGTAAAATTACAATTCAGTTATCATTTCAAATACAAATTCATTCATTGTATTTTTATTCATATACAATTACATTAAATGAAAGAAATGAATTTTATCATAATTATTATAATAATTATTATGTAATATAATAATTATTATCATAATTATTATTATTATTATTATATTACATACAATATAATTATTAAATGTATGTAATATAATAATTATTATCATAATTATTATATTACATACATTTATAATTATTATTTATACAGGTCATTTCACAAATCTTGGCTTAGAGTTGTTTGTTAGCTAATTGGAGGGTTTTAGAGTATTTGAAGAAAGTGTAAACCTGTGGTCTGAGATGTATTTCATACACTATAAAATTTATATAACCTGCACTATTCACAGACTACATAGACTCAACTGCATTTAAAAGTGTTTCCCTCCATAAAAAAATTCTTGAAATTCAATTTCAAATTCATGGTAAGTATCGATCAAGGAAGTATCAAGGAATTACAGAAATGTTTGTTCCATATACTTACTATTTTTATTTCCTTTCCCATCACATCTTTTACATTTATTAATCAGTTCTCAAATTTCTTAACATTTATTGGAGTGCTTATTAATTATCTTTTATTAACACACATCAAAAAATGTTAACATTTATATGTGATGATTACTTTTAATGAAAATAGTGTAACACAATAAAAGTTTTCATAAAAATTAGCCAGGACGAATTTAAATTTACAAAAACTTTTTCAAAAAATTTGAGTAAACAATACATACAAGATGTGTCTTTTCATTCAGCCCTTTCAAACACACTTGAGGAAATAACAATTTCCTCAAGTGCCATTCTTTTATTTGAGGCTACTCGTTTATTTAATTTTTATGATTGTGCCACTGACAGAAGGATATTTTTAGCTGTTTTACATTTGGAAGCGAACAAATAGCCTCAAATAAAATGTTAACTCCACTGTCAAATTGTTATTTCCTCAAGTGTGTTTGAAAGGACTGAATGGAAAGACACATCTTGTATGTATTGTCTACTCAAGAATTTTTTAAAACAATAAAAGATGTGTGTTCATAGCTTCAATGAGTCTCTATGTATTTGCAACTATTTTCAATATATGTGTAAAATCTACTCCACTAAAACAGATTGCAGATATGCAATATTTTTTAATCATCTTATATATATTTAAATAGAATTTTAAGGGTATACATTAAAAATAGTTATAAATGAGAATGAAAATTAATTAGCAAAGACATCATTTTATTATAAAACAGAATTTAAGAAATTTTATTATATTAGATTCACCTAATAATTAAATATTCTATTTGAAAATTTTAAAATATTTAATTATTTTAAGATAATATATTATCAGAAGTAAATAACCAAGCTTAAAATGTTTAAGAACAGATTAAAATATGTGATTTTTATCATTTATTAATTGAATACAACAACATATAAATTATAACTAACCTAGCAAATATAGTCATCATATTATTGACACTTATAGCACTGAAATATTCTGTTAAATTCCTCTGTAAGATAATAAATATAAAGATATTCCATTTAGTATGAAATTGCTGTAATATTTTCTTAACAGTTTTTTTATGATACAATTTGAAATCACTTACATCTTCAGGAATGCTTGATAATTTATGATGATCTGGAGTACTAGCAATAAAATCCTGAAATGTATTTAAATTGATTATACTGATGCAATAGATGCTTAAGTAGTTTATTCTAATTATAACAATTTTTTTAATTGAAGTTAATTATATAGCAATATCTTTGTAAAAAAAAAATCAGTAATTTTGGTTTTTTTTCTAATAATAACACTCTTGGTATTCACCACATTCTTGAGATGAGAGAGAGAGCTTAGTAGTTTCAATAAACCATAGAGCAATGCATGGAAGGACATAAGCTTCCAATGCCATCCATTCCAGTAAAGTCTATAATGAGAAATGAAGCAAGAATTGATCCATAAGCAGCATCCCCCAAAGTGGGAGCTGTGGTCAAGTATTTGTTCGACATAATAGGAGCCACAGAATTATAAACAGTTAACTTTAAGCTTACCCTCTTCTTTATAAAAAAAAAATAATGGTTGCAACATATTCTCAGTGTAATACTGACTCAGACACCACTCAGGTTAACAAGGGTTCACAAATTAGGCAGAGACTCACATTTGAAAATATGTACAGTATGTTCTCCTTTGGCTACCTGTTGCAAATGCAGAACTGGTCCAAGTGTAACTACTTCATTACAAACACATATACTCACAAACAATGCATAATACACATTAACCCAGTCAAAATGCTTCATGGTAATCTAATCACTAACTAACAAGGCCAAAAACTATACAAACAAATGAAATGGACTCAAAACATGAAGAAATTCATAATGTGTATCTACTACACTATCACAAAAAAAAACAAACAAACAAATATGGCAACAAACAGACACTAAATGACAAATTCATACAAAAATATCCACATCTAACTGTTACAGAAAGGAGGCCGTTGATCAGAAAAGAACAATTTTACACAATAATGCTAGTGCACACACAATACTTGAACATATCAAACAATACATTGCAGATGTATCAACAAACACATATACTACATTACACAGAAAATAAGAAAGTCATTGATACAACAGTCATTCATGAAAATGTACCTAGTACAATATCAATAAAAATAAACAATTACAACTGGCATTATAAATACAGAATTAATTAACACATCCACAACTTATTTCCTCATTAAATCTCACACAGAAATAACAAATACCCAAAATATACACATCAAAACTAGTTGCAATAACTCTAAACTATTTGCATACACACATTACCAAAAGACATTCAAACCACAGACAAATCATAATCCTGCACGGCAAAGTAAAAACATTTATATTTTACAGAATAATAATGTGCATAAAAGTGAACTTGTAATTCACAATAATTACAAAGAAAAACCTTGATATTGCACTAGTAACAAAGCTAAAATATCATATCTAAAACAAAATATCTTTAAGAGTTTATAGAAAGAGAGGGAGGAAGAGAGAGAGAGAATGGTCTTAAACTTTTCTCTTCATTGTATGTGAAATTAACAAGGAATTAAGCTGATCAAAAAAAGTCCTGAAACTGGTTTGGAATTAATTTTTAAAGGAACCAATGACTTATAAGAACTAGGCTGAAGTTCTAAATGAATGGGTGCCCTCCTCCAAAAATCCTCTACGTCCAAAGTTAGACATTTTCACGTGAGTAACCAACAGAGAAACTGAACGATTGGTAAATTTCACAGATGATGTTTTTAACATTTTTCATTAGGAAATCTCTCTAATTGTTAGAATGTCATATTTTTTCTACCTTGCAAAAGTTTATCATCACAAATGGGCATACACCATAAACTAGCACAACAGTTTCATTTTCCACATTTCAGAAATATAATTTAAGCATTTAACTAAAGTTACCAATATTTTTAACAAATAAACATGTCAAATTCAGTTATAAGTAAAAACCAATAATTTATCATACTTATATTAAATTAGCTTAAACAAACTTCACTGCAACATCACGTATTAATGATGCAACGCTTGCCCTCAGAAAGATGCCTTCTCCAATTTTCAAACTACCCCTCATAATATTACAAAAGCATATTTAGATTTTGTTATAGGAACTCTTGGTATGATAAATGGAACTGGAAGATGCATCACAACTTTGTGTTTGTATTTGAGATGCATATTATATTTCTTGACAGTCAGAAATCTCTAAACATGAATGTAATGTCCTAACCAATTGTATTTGAAATGTAACTTAAGATATCACGTATATTATTTTGTTAAAGATGATATGTTGAATTTTCTGGAATAAATATAAATTTTTCTTATATAATAATCAGAAAAAATTTTACTGAGAGAAAAGCACATTCTATGAAGTTTGAATGTTAAAAGTCAAAAGACACTCTATTAGGAAAACATTAAGCAGAAAAATGCTAAGCAAGAGTGCCTGTATGGCCTGAGAGCCATCACAAACTACACCTTTGCGAGAGCAAAACACTAGCAAACATGTGCTAGAACACCCAATGACATTAAAGGCCCCACTCCTTTTTTTGCACCTATGCAAATATTCCTTTGCTAGTGCAGTGATATGAGCATATACTCACTGTTGAATTCGGTCAAGAGTGTACACTCATATCACTGCACTAGCAAAGAGATAACTGCACAGGTGCATAGAAAGGAGTGAGGAAAGAAAGGATGCATAGAAAGAGCTTTGACATCATTGGGTGTGCTAGCACACGTTTGCTAGTGTCTTGCTCTCACAAAGCTGTAGTTTGCAGCGGCTCTAAGAAACAAACTTTGCTGTAACTAATATATTAACTAATTAATGATAAATTCGAAATTTAAATTATTTTTTATGTAAAACTTTTTTACAGAAAAAAATATTAAAAATGTTGAATTAAGAACCTTTGATACATAGGTATAAGAACATCAGTTTTTTATCAATGTTTACAGGAATAAATTTCAGAATCCTATATGATAAACTTGAGGATGATATAATGTTTGAATAATATATTCAAGATTATGAAAATTCTGCATTTTAACACACATTGGTGTCTCAATCTACATGATTAACTTCAAAAAAACATAATGCTCCCTTAAGTCAAGTAAATGGAAATCCTTGGTACTTAGCATCACATAATCTAAAAATTTTAAAATAAAATGTATTTTTATAGAAAAAATCATTTTAATTTCAAAACAACAAATCTCTGAATGCAAGAGAGATCACAAAAAATTGCAAGTAAAAGTACAATCTCATCTCATTAGTCTAAAAATTACATAAATCAATATCATGTAAACCAAGGTATCACTATATTTCCAGAATATTTAAATTCAATTAAACTTTAAGATATTCTGATCATGTAAAAAATTATTTTAAAAATTTATACAATAATTATTTATTTTTAAAAACTTCATTTATTTTTATGTAACTTACACTTTTACCCTGATTATAAGCAACATGAAGTTTCATTCCAGGTTCTGGGATTTCTACGTTATATAAAGCTTGAAGAAATTTCCAAAGATCTCCTGGCTAAAATAAATTTATAATTTTATATTAATAATATTGCAGTTTACAACATTATGTATAATCTTATAATTAGATTAAACTATAACAGAAAAATTTAAAAAGGCACATCCGATTTGATGTAATGTTACCGAAGTAAACAAGAATCATTAATCCAGGAATTAAATACAATTAAATAGCCAATGATTTAAACTGAACAAATTAAACTTTTTGTTCTAAATATAGAACAAGAGAAATAATGTAAAAGATTACATGCATGTTTGAATAAATGCATTTTAATATTCTATTTTGTAATCACTTATTTTATCTTTTGTTGATGCCGAATGATCAGCCAAATTATCAAGCTATCTTTGGGTTATGTTAATGATTACTTACTAATTAATTGACTCCAGGTCCAAGAAACGTAAAGAAACAGAAACAATCAAGTTTATGAAGGTGTGAAGCTAATTAGCCGTAATTTCATAGTGTTACAACACAATGACGTCACTGCTAATCAGCTCTACACCTTCACTCTGCTTGTCAAATAGTCCATGTTTTATTTTCTTATGAAAAAATAGAAATATCGACCATAGAGAAATATCCTCTTAAGTAGGTAAATAGCATGTGTTTAACTACTAAATAAATGTTACTACTCTAAGTATTACAGAACTTGCATGTAGCGATATTCTCCTTGTTAGTGCACAAACATAGTATTGGCATTAATGCATACTGTCAAACTGTCATGCAATGTTACAAACTTCAAATTAAGGTTAGACAATGTGCATTAATGAGCATTTTGACATGTATTGTTATTCTTTATGTTATCAGCACCATGCAACATATTTTAGATAAGTATTAATGAGTCAAACAAGTCTCAAAAGACTAATCTTATAAAAATCTTGTCCAAATGACCAATTTTCTACAACTGAATTTAATCTAAGTATTGTACCAGTATTTTCATCATCTGAAAGTGATGATTACATTTAATTGATATTAAATTTAATGAATAAAGAGGAAGAAACAAAGCTCTATCTTTAATTCCAATTCAATACAACAGAGCTTTCATTTCAATCATGTGATAAAAACGCTTATTTTTCATCATCCTTAACAGCTGCTTCACTTTAAAATATTGTTCAATTTTAAAGAATTATTATTCTTCTAAGCTTTGTTCATAGTTTATAATAAGTTCTGTTAAAACTTAGCAAAATTAAATGAACTGCTTAACTAAGGAAGCCGAAAATATATTTAATTAAATCTTTTGTTACACATCATTCAATTCATTTGTCAATTGAAGATGTTCAGAATAATAGATACAAAAATTTTACTAATTAAAATTAATTTATATTTTGCTTCCTTAAACAGTATATTCAGTTTTTGTTTTCAATATGATGCTCTATTTTCATGTTAAAACTTTTAATTAAACTTAACGTTAACATAAAAATAAACTGAAATTAATTTTAAACTAATACAGAATATATTGAACCTTTCATTTGGTTTAACCACCATAATGTTTACAAGAATTGAATATTTACATATTAATTATAAATTTAAATACGAATTTAACATATAAAAAACATTTTAAAACATATAAAATTACATAAACATTAAGAATTCTTACATCTTTGTNTTAAATATCTGTAGATATGACGTAGAAGATATGACGTTCACAGATATAGATCACGTGATTCCGTTCTATCTTTTCGGTTTTAAAAAATCGTTCTAAACGAATATTTTTCGTACTTCGGTAATCTTCAAACGATTTTTTGCCTGAAGATGGACCCAGGAGGGGTCTGAAAACGTTTGTACTATTAAATTTTTATTTTGCATCGGTTAAAGGTTCTAAGGTACGTGATATTTTGTTAAATCCGATGTGCAGATGATAAGTATTATTGTTAAAAGATAGACTCAAAAATATATAATATTTTTTGTAAATGGTCTTTATTTTTTGTAAATAGTATTACCTACCATTACTATTTGATGGCTTTGTTTGGTATGTCTTTTTAAGCTCTTCTCATGTTTATATCGTTTCGGACATTGGGAACAAATATAATTTTTATCGTCAGAATGAGTAATCTCGTGTTCTTTTAATTTTGATGGAAAACCGAAAGCTTTTCCGCATTTCGAACATATATATATATTTCTATTTTCAAATTTGACAAGATTTACAATTTACTAAGACTTACAAGATGCGTTCTAAAAACTTCCAGATGAATCAAAAAAATGAAAAACATGTAAGGATAATGTTCCCAAACTGGGGTCAGTAATTCTAATATCTGAAGTTCTTGAAATATAGAAGACACGTAACTTATTTTGTGCTGTAAGTTTATTTTTCTCAAAATATACTGATAAAAAAAAAATAAATGACAAGTTTTTTCATAGAATATTACTTATTTTCGATATGATTACTATGTATAAAAGTCAGTTCCTGTAGAGAGTGCATTCAATCCCCACCACTTTTGAGTTTATATTTATCTGATTAGGAATCAAATAATGAAAAACAGCTTAAAGACAGAAGCAAACCTTTGGTGTAATGTGTTATTAAGTATTGACCTTTTACGATTCTGTGCATTATTTATGCACGTTTATTTTTTGAAGGAGTTCCCTACATGTAAGTAGTTTTTATCCTAATACAACAGTTATCAAAGAAATGCATCAGTTTTTGCAAAATAATCACAGAGCTTCAATGTACACTTTCTCCAATAATTTCAGAAACATTTAGGTAAATGAGTTTAAGGAATTGTAGCATTTTCTTCAATTTATCTTGTATAAGATTCTATCAGTTTAATCTAGTTTCCTCTTAACTTTTTTTTTTGTCTTTTTAATTTTGAGTAAAAAGTCATTAGTAGCTAGATCTTTTTTTTTAAACTTCTTTCTAGCCTGTGAGCACTAAGAGTGCCTACTTTTTAGTAATACCATTATGGATTTGGCCAGGCCCGCAATGGGTGAGCTGAGTGGTGAGATATGAGGCCCAATATATCCATACGGACCACCCCCAAAAAATTTCTGGGGATTTTTGACCATCCAGATTTGATCCCGGGTCCCCCAAAGAAGTAGACTGCCACTTTAACCACTCAGAAATCCAGTCTAGAAGCTAGATCAGGAGAATAGAATGGTTGCAGAACCACTTTTAAAAAACTAGCTCCAATATTAAAGAAAAATCATTTGAATCAATAGAATTTGTGTAAGATGTATCAAAGAAACTATTTTCAATCTCTAAAAGAAACTGATTTTTCAAAATGTTTCTGTTGAATTGAAGAAATCATTAGAAAAAGTATATTAATTATTACGAAATTACAGTATTAAATCAATTTTTTTATAGCTTAATTAAACATTAAGGTCTTTTGACCATTACTGAAACTTTTTGAAGTAGTTAACAAAGAACTTCTTGGTTAATTGACTTTTAAGTGACTTTAAATTATCAAAAAGAACTTTTAATGAAGTAAACGTATATATATATATATATATATATATAATTGCATAATAAAAATATAAAGCTTTAAAATGACTTACTTTGTAAATTCACAAGGATAAGAAAATTCAATTATGGACTTCAACATTTCCTGTAATTCATATAATAAATTAATTTTCAATGCACATTGTAAAAAAATTAAAAATTTCTTATTTCAAAATTTATTTATAAGTTAAATATACAGAATGATAAAACAAAAAAGTTTACTTGCACAGAGTAGACTTGACAATATTAGAAATAAATTTCAAATGTCTGTGATATATTAATGTTCAAGATTTAAGTGTTTTTTGCAAATCATAGCAGGGCATTAACAAGAATAACCAACTCATGGTATCACAAAGTTTATTTGCCTGGAATTGTGTGTATAAATATACATGCACAAATATAAACCATACACTAATATTCAAATTAGTAAAAGACTTAAAGCTGGATTATTTACAGGCTACAATTATACTACAAAATGTCCCACATAAACCAGACGTTGATTAAATAAAACTGGGTCTCAATCAATAAAACATTGGCTATGCAAGCTTTCTTAATGTTTTGTGAATAAAACTGAATTTTCAAAGAGTTTTTTTTTGCCTAGTTATGTGATTGTAACAACACAAAAAGAACACTTCGAATCAAAAACTGGCAATAAGTTCTTGACTTGAAATTAACTTCTCTACAATCCCTCCATTTTTTTACATGCATTTTTGAAACCCCCTGTATATCTTGATGATGTAATGATTGAAAGTCAGCAGAGAACTTTGAAATACCGTGGACATTCTCAATCAGAACAGAAGTGATTATCCTATACAGTTACATGGTCATCCAATACAGTAAACTGAATATGAATTTAGTATCCTGTATTAAATAATAAATTTAATAGTTTTAATCTCTCGAATCAGTTTTATACATTACTTATGGCAAAAATATCACAAACTAACTATTTTCTGTAATAAGAATATAGCCAACATGGCTAAATATGTCTCACACTGTACCGTACATGTTGGTCAAGGCAACTTTTCCTGAGAAGTAGAAGCAAGCATTATGAAGTAAAATATCTTACAAGATTGTATTATTTGCAATCTTCTATTATTGCGTATTATCACAATCATATTCTATTATCACATCCTATTTGTATACCTTTTCTTATTTAGGCATAAATATAAAGACAGCTTGCTGAAAAAACAAAAACAAGTAGTCACTTCATAGTTTTTGGAGAAAAGCTATGAAGTGACTACTTGTTTCAGAGTTAGTAAGCATAGTTGAGCCTTGTTTTAGTTTTATAATTCATTAACTTCTCTCATTTTATATAATGATAATTACTATTCTTTACTTGAAATATTGTATAAAGTCAATGACGATTACTGGATTTGGTATCATCAAAAAAATGTGTATATCTTTATATTATTATGTAAATAGCTATCCATTTCTGAATCCATTTGTATGGAAGCCGTCAGAAACATAGACTACTTTTAAAATGTGTGAGAAATTTATTAAATCTAGCTTCTCATTATTGTAACATTTTAAAACAAACAAAAATAAAGAAAAATTTTCATGACAGTAGGCACATCAGAGGCATTTTGGCATCCAGCAGTATTTTGGTGATTCACCTTCCTATACTGGACAAAGTTCTCATCCAAGATGAACCTCAGAAAGTCAGCACTGTCATGATGTCATTCAGCAGAGCATTCAGTTTTCAGTCCTTCTTGTTCTTCTGTCAAGAGCTGGAGACTCCTGAAGACAAAACAATAGTATTGCAGGTCCTCATACACTGACATACCAATTGTCAACCTCAGCATGTCCATTTCTTTTGCAAGGTCACTCTTGCTTCATGCAAACTATCCTTTTTAATCATCTTCAATTTGGCTATGAATCCCACATTTCTCTAGTGATCAGAACAAATACTGTGAGTTACTCTATCAGGGGTCACATTTTCCTTGTTGTCAGACTCCCTGAATTTCTTAGCTAAATCATAAACTTGTGTTTTCTTATAGCCAAACTGAGTCACAGTTTGTGAAGATGAATTTCCAGTATTGCAGCTCTCTGATCATATTCTTGCAACATATCGAAGCAGGTCCCAGTTGTTGACTGGTTGGTGCTTTCCTCTTGAGTGACTTGATGCATGCGTGTATTTTTGTCAATAGTTTTATCTCCAAGACTGCTTAAGATTGCCTGCGAAGAAATTCTGGATTTACCTTGACAACCTTATATATCTGTACATCATGCATTTTAAATTTTAAAGGAAAATTATGGTATTCATAAGCACCATCTCTACTGAGTGATTTTCTATTTATAGTTTCAATATAAAAATTTATATATTATTTTATAAAACTTTTCAAATCAGAACTCCACTTTAAAATACCAATTTTGATTCAAAAATGATGTATGGACTCTATGGACTAAAAAAACTAAAACATAAAAGTATATTTTAGTTACACATTCTTCTTCAAGTTCGGAAAACAAATTAGTTCAATGAAAGAGAATTAGAAATTATATACTGCTACGGTCAGATTACTTAACTATACACTACAAGTAATATTGTTCTACAGTGTTTGCAAGTTTTTGATTACTTATTTACACTATTACAATTTACTTTCTGGCTGTTATATTCTATAAATTTAATTAAAATTTATGTCTTCAAATATTAAGTGTCTCAATCATCTAATATTTATTATTTATCAAATAAACCTGATGTCTAAGAATAATATTCTTAATATTCTAATAATGTTAATTATTGTTGTGAAATTTCTTCAATATAATTAGAATATTCTTAAAACGCCAGTTTTATTTGAATTCAATGTTCTTCTAAGTTTTGGATCTGATGATGAGACACTGATGTCTTAAAAAGCATTTAATCTAGAATAAAAGTATCAACTCTGTTTTAGTATTTACGGTCTTTTTCTATAACTCCAATACTCTTCATACTAAGTCTATCTAGTGTATGTAACACATGATGTATGTACATTAAAAAAATGTTCAGACCTGTTGCTGTCCCAGTGCGGACAGAAATGCAACAGACAAGACACTTAAGCCATATTACTGGCTGTGCCAGTCTAGCAAGTAATCCAGTTTCCTGAGATTGTACTGTGTATGTTTACTAAGAGATTAATTGTATTAATTTTATATATTTGTTAAAAATGTAATGAATAAATAAAATAGAATACAAAAAAAAAAAAAATTATTTATGTAGAGTATTTTAGTCTTAAAATGCATTGAGAAAATAAATGTATAGATTAAATCTTTAAAAATATTTTTTTCTTTACCTCGTTATTGTAAGAATCAGGAAACTTCTGCAAAATCCAGCAATCTAAAAATTTATTTCAAAATAAAATATTTAAATAATTTAAATTCTAAAGGTTTAAAAAAGTAATTACTGCACTTATTTAGAGAATTATAAAAATATCATAAAATTATGACAATAATAATTGTTAATTTTATAATAGAATATTTAATAAAAATTAATAATGAAAATATTTTGTGAAAAATACTTTATGGATTTATTTATTTATAATAATAAAATTAATATGTCGTTTTGCAAAATCAATAATGTAAATTTTGTAATTAGTAACTATAATTTGAGTACTACATTAACAGAAATACACCTCAAGTATATTAATAAAAAAATCCAGAAACGAGTTGCTTAACCACTCTGCAGTGATCGACGGATATGCCCGTCAAGGGCGATCATGTGATACTGGAGAACATCATCTATATCCGCAAAAGAATTTTGCGGATATCGACGATAACTAACCAAAAACCACGGCGAAAAAATTCACATAAAGAAGGAATTATTTGACAATAAAAAAGATTTTTCTTTATTAGATATAACTTTAAAAAATTTTTTCTGAAACGGTAACGAGAAAAACGCATGGAAAAATTCTTTAAAAATTTCCCACATTTATTCTCCACTACATTGTAATAGCACCATAGCTGACTAACCCACTGTACAAAGGTTAACCTTCCTGGAGCATTTGGTAATACCATCTGTTATGAAATTTTATTAAAGACTTTATATTTTTAACTATTATAAAATAGCAAAAAACTTAATTTTGAGGATGAGTTTTATGAAAAAGATTATAAATGCTAATAACAAGTAAAACTGTCGTTAAGTTAGACCCTAATGGAGATACACATGACCCCCTTTATCTCCCCATTCCCTCAACCTTTGATCACCAAAATTCAATAGCATCAATTCCATAATAAACAAAGTTCCCCTGAAAAATTTCAGAAATTTTTACGAAAAGTACAGAAGTTATTAAGCTTCAAACAGGATAAATGAAATCATGTCCCCCACACACATACAGAAAAAAACCCCCCAAATTTTTTTTTTTGCATTTCTTGCTCCTAAGTCCAAAAATGTAAAAACGAGGGAGTCATTTTTTGACCGATCAGCATACTTTCCCTCTGTTATATATAACATCCAAGAAAGTAAAAAAAAAAAAAATACATTTCTACATAAATATTTTGACTTATATATCATATCAGACATACTACAAATGACCATTTCAAAAATCACTTCCCCCCTCTTAAATCAACTGATTAGGGGAAGATCACGAATTCAATTCTAACACGTATCACTATTTCACAAGTATTCTAAATAAATGAATAAAATGATTTAAATCACAATACTCTTAAAATAAAGTAACCTTCTCAGAATAGAAATATTGGCAAAATGTCACTTAAAGCTTTAGTCTGAACTTTAATTAATATTTAAATAATTTTATTCAATCTGAACGGATAAAAATAGTTAATTTTATATTAAAAAATTAAGCATAACAAAAACTGCTTAAGTAAACGATAGTTAATTATTATTAATTTAATTAATTACAGAGTGACTCTAAACTCGATTAACTCTGTATATGACTTAAGTGCTTTTAAGCAATAATATAAATAAGATCCCAATTTAACTTTTACAATGGTTAAATGACTTAAGGACTACATTATACATTATTAATTTAATAAATTAATTTAAAAAAATCCAATTAATGGAGAATTTTTTATTCTTCATTTAATTCTTGAAATTAAATTATATTGCTTATACAATAAAATCTGTATAAGTGATATTTAATTTTTTTGTGTTTACAAACATATTTTATTCTAAATAATTGCAGATTCAATTCATAGGAAATGCTAAATAATGAAAATATACATTTTTTTTAGTAAAAATGAGATGATAAAATGATAAAAAATAAACTTAAAATAAGATTTAATGAAACAAAATTAAGTGAACGATTATAATTGATTAGTATTTGATTAAACGAATATTAATTCATTGTAATTTTTCATTTAATTTTGTTTATTTAATTTTACTATTCAATTAAAAATGCTTATTTTAAGTAAACTGTATTCATCAATGTATAAACTCTTGTTGTCCTTGTACTAAATCAACTTGAAAGAAATACCTGACTGCTTCATTCTAAATTTAACATTAATTTAATGACATTAAACAACTTTTTAAACTTCTAATATTGCTCAACTTACAATAAATTATATAAAGTAATTTAAAAATGATCAGTTTTTTTATGATCATATAAAAATTTAATTTAATTGATGTCATAATTTTAATATAATTATAATTTTTACACAGTTATGAATTTACATACATACGTAATAATTTACGTTTATAAATTTGTACTTAATTTTAACATAATTTTACAAAATCAAACATATAACTTACAAAATTCAGACTTAATTTAAATTTAAATTATAGCTAATTAATAAAAGGTTTTTGGTGAATAGATATATAGTTAGTTAATTTAACTTAAAGCTTTAACATTAAAATAATAATTCAAAATATTTTTCAATTAATTCTCAAAAGACATAATCTCTTTAATCTGCAACATAATTTATTTCTGTATAAATATATACTTATATTGTATCTGTCAATTATCCATTTCTTCTATTTTTATATATACACAACAGAAAATATTTGGTTCTATCAAATGAAACATAGACTCAGACATCCAATGCAAGAATATGATTTATAGTATGGGTACTGTACATGAACGGATTAACAACAGTATACGCAATTACTGAACAACTTGCTCACTCATTCAGAGGTACTGTACACCCCACCCCGTCCCCCTGTACAGCAGCAATCTACTCTCCCACAATATTACTGTGTTGCTATTACATTCTGTTTCATTTGAAGGGACCAAATATATAACTGATAGTTATTTTCTTGTGATTTGTTTCTCTTAAACTGATGAAGATTCTACAACAGAATAAATATAAAATCATTCTCCATACTTGCCAATGTTTTTACCATTTCATGTATTATTATTAGTTTTGTTCCTAAATCTATTATCTTTTCCATCTTTTATCATCATTCATCACTTTTATATTTTTTTTCTTATTTATTATGTTGAAAACTAAAACACTGAATAATTTAAAAAGTAAAATAAAATGTGAATATAGAAAAATGATTTAATTTTACTGTACTGTAAAACATAGAAATCAAATGATACTGGAGAACATCATCTATATCCGCAAAAGAATTTTGCGGATATCGACGATAACTAACCAAAAACCACGGCGAAAAAATTCACATAAAGAAGGAATTATTTGACAATAAAAAAGATTTTTCTTTATTAGATATAACTTTAAAAAATTTTTTCTGAAACGGTAACGAGAAAAACGCATGGAAAAATTCTTTAAAAATTTCCCACATTTATTCTCCACTACATTGTAATAGCACCATAGCTGACTAACCCACTGTACAAAGGTTAACCTTCCTGGAGCATTTGGTAATACCATCTGTTATGAAATTTTATTAAAGACTTTATATTTTTAACTATTATAAAATAGCAAAAAACTTAATTTTGAGGATGAGTTTTATGAAAAAGATTATAAATGCTAATAACAAGTAAAACTGTCGTTAAGTTAGACCCTAATGGAGATACACATGACCCCCTTTATCTCCCCATTCCCTCAACCTTTGATCACCAAAATTCAATAGCATCAATTCCATAATAAACAAAGTTCCCCTGAAAAATTTCAGAAATTTTTACGAAAAGTACAGAAGTTATTAAGCTTCAAACAGGATAAATGAAATCATGTCCCCCACACACATACAGAAAAAAACCCCCCAAATTTTTTTTTTTGCATTTCTTGCTCCTAAGTCCAAAAATGTAAAAACGAGGGAGTCATTTTTTGACCGATCAGCATACTTTCCCTCTGTTATATATAACATCCAAGAAAGTAAAAAAAAAAAAAAATACATTNGACATGGACACTAAAGGTGTCCCCAGTCAGCACCATATGTAACCGAGGATGGTTATAACATACTTAAATATATCTGGAAAAGGAAATTGGACTGGAGTCTCAAGTTGTGTAATTGGCAACACATCCACATGGTAAACAGGAGTTGTGGGTTAAAGTCCTGCTCCAGGTCAATTCTTTTCTTCCAAAATAATTATAATTTAATTAAATAATTTTTACTATTAAATTTAATATGAGATGGCACCTAATGCTGCCCTCTAGGACAAATTATTTAGAAATTAATTAAATATGATCATGGAAAGTAGTCCGAAGTTATCTGGAGTCGTTTGGCTTATTACAAATATATCGGGTTTACAGATGTTTGTATAAAAAAATTAATTTACCTTTGATTTATTAGTGAACATTCCATATGGAATTAATTTTATATCTTTAAAACAGACAAAAATATAATGTCAAAAATAACTTCATGAAGATTATTATTCCTGTAAAAACAGATCAAGATAGTTTCAAGCATTTTAAAAAGAATCCCATCATATTTCTCTTCAAGCCATATTTAAAAATTAAAAATTCCTAAACCATTCTGATCACATGAATTCAGATGAATCAAAACAAATAACAAAAGTGCATATTTCCAATATTTAATCTTCTTAAAGATTTATATACGTATGAATTATAAATTGTAACTATATAAACTTCCAATCAAATAGTTTAGAGTAAACAGAGCTATCTGAATGACAATCTTATTAACAGACTATTCCTATGTATTATCTCGTCAATAAGAAGTTAAGTATATTATCTCAATATGATAAAGATATATTTTTTCTTTTATTAACATGAAATTTTATTATCTTAATATATTATTAAAAAATAAGAATATTTTATATTTATGCAATTTTATAATAACTTCTGAAAATTATTATATACTTACTTTCATTACTAGAAGATGGAATGACTACTTCACAGAAACATTCAAAAACTCGTTTTGGATTTTCTCTAAAAAAAAATAATTGCACTTGTTAATATAATTTTAAAGTATTTTTGTCGGTAATTAAGGTAAATTAAAAACTCGTATTCAAACTCAAATTTTTTATAAATATTTAAAATTTCATATTCAGTAATAAATAGCACATTTCACATCATTTTAATTCAATTTTGTCTCAAAGATATAATTCTAATTTTTTATTATTGCTAATAAGATCTAAATCTCAAATAAAAGTATTTTTAATATTTCTCACATACAGTACTCTCTTGTTAATCCAGCATCTCAATTATCTGCATAATCTTAAAGTGTGATTGCCTATGCATTTTTATTTCCATAAAAATATTAGTCATGTCACACATCCTGCTTTTCTGTTTACTTGTTTCATTTCTGTATACAGAATTAAATGTCAGCATATTATACTGTTTGCCCAAAATGCCATCTTCCTCCAAAAAATCAGTACCAAAGGATGAGAGGTTACATCATTCATTGTTTTTAGACAGCTTATAAACCTATACTCTACTGTTTATCTGGCACCCCTCTGTGCAAGAATGGCTCACAAGGAAACACAGGAGATTGTCATCACCAGTTTTGACAAAATCTTGCGAACACGTAGTATTTATTTGTACTTAAACTCTGCCAAAGCCGCAGGACCCTCTATTCAGACATTCTCGAGAAAATCGCAATTAAAGTTTTTCTAGAACATTATATTAATACCTATGCAAAAACATCATTTACATGTTAATGGTGTAGCATGATTAGTTGTTTGTACAGTGTTATGTGTAGTTTTTAAAGTCGTTGAAAATTTATTTATTAATTTGATCTCTCCAAATTTAGAAAATACATATAAATACATTATAATAACATTTTAATGTAATGTAGGCTCTCATACTACACATATCAATACATTTACTAAATTACAATTCATATGTAAGGATCGGAAGATACTATAATAAGCAAGTCAACACCAAAAATGCTCTTTGCAGTAAAAAATATATATATAATGTATATAATATATTAGTAAGTAGATAGGTCAAGTTTTCTTTCCTAATCTATTCAGGAAAGAAAACTAGACAAAGATGATTATGCTTTCTGCCTGGAGAGGTCAAGGCACCACTGGAGTTCATTGGGAGAGTCCCTTTGATGTAGAAAGAGAAACCGACCAAAGTTGACAGCTAGGATTCTCTCTTTTCATTCACCAGTGAACCCAATGATGGACAGTATAAATAAAACCATTAAGCATGCCAAATAAATATTTATAGAAGACTTATACTATGTTTGGTTTGTGAGATATGGATATTCCTAAGGCATTAATGAGCACTAGTGTGCTATAGTTATCTCCTTAAAACCAATAGAGAAATAGCCAGTTGTGAAGATGCTATTAAAATACACTAATTCACAACAAGTTGAGCACACCAGTTTTTGTGACATGTTAAAATATGCATTGTTTTTGTCTCAAATAATATGTGAAAGAAATAATTTCAAAAACATTAATGAAGTTTGTTTTCCAGCCTTTTATTAAAACAAAATGTAAAGATTATGCAAATGAAGTAGCAATGATTATTTGTGCATTGTGCACCGAACCATTATTAATAGTTCTAGAAAAACTTTAATCACGATTTTCTTGAGAATACCTGAATAATGAATCCTGCAGCTTTGGTGGCGTTTAAGTACAAGTAAATACTACTCGTCCACAAAATTTAATCAAAATCGGTGATGACAACTTCCCAGGTTCCCCTTATCAGCAAGTTCAGTATAATACCAAACTCGATGTCAATACTTTTTTGGCATTCACCAAAAGAAGCATATTATGGATTTTCAGTGTTAGGAGACAATATATAGCCTATATATATATAACTGTGTGAGTTTTAAGAGCATGTACAAATGATAATTAAAGCAGCAACCTTTTAATAATTTCAATATTAATGCATAGATAACATCATGCATCATTCCAATCTTGGAATTTGCATCAACCATATGGAAGATTTTAATTTATCCTTGAAATAGGAATTTCTTTCATGTCATAATTCCTTCTTTCTCTTCAAATATTCATCCACTTTAGCCACATTTTTCCTAGGTTCAAGCACTTCTCATACAATTCATAGTGTTTGTATATAAATTTATCAATTCCCTCTCAATTCTTTCTCTCATTCAATATTAATAGATTTTATGCTTTTTGCTGACAATTTTTTAATTTACTATCTGTTAGGATATTATAACATCCTTTAGAGCATAAGCTATCTTGCTACATCTCTGTATTACGTGTAAAAATAAAAAAAAAAATTCAAATAAAAGCTTCAGATGACTTTATTTTTAATAAACTTCAGTGTTGGAAAACCAAATTATAATTTTAAAATTTTATTTATTTTACGTTCACTAATTTATGAGCTTTTAATTAAATAGCTGCAACTAAGAGAGAAAAATTAATCTAATATTATTATTAAAATAAATTTTTAAGCTTTGAATCATATGCATATTAACAGCATTTAAAAATATATGTAATATCAAATGTAAACCAATTATATACAGTATTCGATTTTAAAAATACGAAAGAACATTTACTACAATTATTAATCTTACAATATCCTGCTTTTCATAATAATAGTTTTAATATTTAAAACATTTATTCACTAATATTTTTTGTTTTTTTCTAGATATTAAAGGCTGAATTATCCAGTTTTGTCGTTATTCTCTTTCGTAATAAATTTATTATCTGGCAATTTTATCATAATCTTTATAATTTTATTGCTAAAATTAATATGATAAAACTGCTAAGGAATAAACGAGTATTGTTCTTCTTGAAAGAGATATTACACAAAATAAAATATTTTGTGTAATATCTCTTATATATCAGAAACTTTTTCACTTCATTTGATAAAAATTTAACAAACAGTTTTCCTTAGAAAGAATAATAGCAGTAATAATAATAATAAAAAAACTGATTGCTTTAGAAAACAAAAAATATTTATTATGAAACATTTATAAATACAATTCGAAAATTTGTAGCTTAACCTGGAATAGTGAAAGTGATTTAATGGAGTAAATATGAGTTCATAATTGATTTTCCACATAATGGTCTGAAACTTCTTTTAATGCAAACAAAATTACAAAATGGCATTTAAAATTCTTACTATTGTTTAACAAATACTCGAAAAAGGCATTACATGCAACATGTTCAACTGATATGTTTACATTGTAATTGCTGATGATACCATTATGCTACACATTTTACTCATTTTATTTGCATTTAACCTTAGCTTTGGCTTTAAGAATGATAATTAAAGTATCGGTAGCATCACACAAAAACACAATCCAAACTTAATATATGTTTAATTGAAGTTTCTAGAAGTCCATAGAGAGTTTTAGAAAATTGTAATTAGTGATCTAGGAGTTATTGTTGAGTTATTATTGCATGACTCTTTTAGTGCAGAAAACCCTTTAATCTGTAAAGGCTTTCGAAACAATGGTAATAGAAAATCTATGGCGGATCTGTACATATGAACCAAACCATAAAATCAATTCATAAGCACTTTAAAACTAAATATTTGTCTTCGGAGTGAGCCCACAAAATTTAAATTTTCAGATGTCACCGCTAAGCAATAGTTTATATAAATTTTTTAAATTATAAATTTTGTATAGAATCATTTGCTTTTTAGTAGTGTGATTTGTATATGTTTACTCCATTACAGCATTTTTAATAGTTAGGTTTAGAAAGTTAGAAATTTGGAATGTTTTATAACTTCAGACATTCCAGTATATCAGTAACCTGCAATTTTTATTTATTTTTTGTAGTATAAATTATTTATCATTATCAACATCATCATAATTCATTTTCTATTATTATAACTGTAATTTCCTGCATATAACCTGCAAAAACTGTTAGAATACATAACCTATATCTACTTTCAAACTGGCTTTAAAACACATACAACCAATGGGTTATAATATACTCAGAAAATTAAATTAATTATATATTTTTGACACAACTAAGTCTCATCTCTAAAATCATGCTGCTGTCAATGGCTGCACACCTTAGAGGCATGAAAGAGTATATATCAGGAGGTGCAATTTGGCATAGAGTGCAGTAGATCCCCCTATAAGACGGTAGATACGTTCCGTTCTTTATGAATCAATTTTGTAGGAATCATAGTTTACGGACTACGGCTGTTTGAAAGGTTTTCTTTCATAAAATTAATCGATTCTAGACTAATTCGACTCAACATTTCCAAAATACGTATATTTTTTTGAAAATAATCCGTATAAACTACGTTATAAACAAAAAATTGTAGGATTGCTTACCGAGTGTGTACCGTTCGACTACGCCCGTTGCTAAAGCTTGGTTTCGTCGCGGAACAGCGCATCAAATTGCGGCCGCGATTTCTGATATTATTTTTCTGCGAAAACTTCGTTGACCTTTGGAGACATCATTAATATAAATAATTTTTATGGCCGTTAAATAAGAAATGTTTCTTTCACAAGAAATGTATAAAATTACAGTACTAAACAGACGATAGGTCGCCTAACTCGCCGTAGCGTGACGCTAGACGGCGAAAAATATATATTTAATTATAATAAAGTTACAATAAATTAAGTTAATATATAATTATATATACAGTACCTAATTTATATATAATTAATATATAATTATATGTACAGTACCTAATTTATATATAATTATATGAACAGACGATACTAAACTCAATTTATCCGCCTAAACGTCCGTAGCGCCACGCTACGGACGGCGGGAAAGTAGTTCGGCTGCCCGATGACGTTTTACGTATTATAGGAGTTATTTTTACCGTTGTTTATGGATACTGCCACAATTTTTATAGGAATCATAACTATAGGAAACGGTTTTATAGGGGGATCTACTGTATTTGGTGCCCAAATCATGCACACATAAAATAAACCAGACTTGTAAGTAGTCGGGGGCCGAGAACCGGGTCAAAATAAAATACAAAATGCTGAGACTGTTTCTACGAACAGGCGCGAGTTCGAGATTTGTGCATGCATTGCTTGCACTCTCCGAGACATAGTCTCATCCCAAGAATGGCTTCGCTATTTTACTTGTTATAGTTTTAAATTCAGAAATAGATATTGTTGTTAGATTTTATGTTTAATTCTTATTCTATAAATCCAAAATCCACAATGTTATTATTAAAATGTTCTTTATTAATTCTGTTTCATACTTGATTTAATTTTTGTTGAAAATGGCCTGAAATGGGAGGCTGTCCGTAAACAATGTCACACCCCAAGGGGGATAGGGAGTTTAAGAAACATGACAATTTGTGACGAGACAGGGGGAGGGGTTTAGCGTAGTGTGATGTCACTGTTTACTAAATACACATTTTAAGTTATTGGTGGATCTTGCATAATAAAATCATATGTGCATTGCTCTTTTATTCTGCAACTCTCAATAACGATATTGTAAAACTCCTATAGAGACTATGGGCATTTGCTTGGGAATAAAAATGCCAAAACTGTATTGGAGAAAATTTGATCAGCACGATGAGTTGTACATAAAATATCTTATTTCATAATTTTCTTTGGACTTGCTACCATTTCAACAAGGCAGAGGAGTTCATGGTGAAGATTGTGCAAGACTCTGTGAAAGATATCAAACGGATTGACAAAGAATTTATTGACATGGAAAATCTCTCTGAAAGTGCTGATACAGAAACTGAAGTACCACCTCTTGGTATAGTATTAATAGCAGAACACTTAACTAGTGCATGGAAGTGAAAAAAATTTTAGAATAAGCTATTTGATATTTACTTTGTAAATAAAATTTCTTAAACTAAATTCTACTTCTGATTGTTGTACTTTTTTAAAAAAAAGAGGGGGTTGTGACTGATGTGACATGATTTTAAAGGGAGTTTGAGAAAAATGTGACACATGACAAGGGAGGAGTGTTAAAATTCATCAAAAACCACATATCATCATTTATGATTGATCCAAAGCCAAGACTGTTTCGTAATAAATATTTTTAGTTTAGTTTATTTTTTTTTTTGCATAAATAATAATCTAAATTCAATTAAAGTAACTGTCTTCATAAACCAGCAAAGTTTTAATCAAATAAATATTTGTGGTTTTTCAAAAAGTGAATCACTTAAAAAATTAGCATAAATACTATACAGCTTGAAAGAATGTTCCATTTTTGCAAGCTGTGTAACCTGAAAACAGTTATTATCCTTCTTAAATAAGTCATTATAATAACAGTTTGTGTAATGCATCCTAATTTCAGAATAAAAATTATGACGATGTACGACGAATTTATAAAATCATCCTTTTAAATCAAATTAATCAAATCTAAATCAAGGTTCTAATTATTAAAGTTATTAGTGTTAAAAACTTCAATAATCAAACAAAATAAATTAATACTTTGAAAATCAGACCATATTTCCTGATTCAAATTAAATGCAATCTGAAATTATGTAAATTCCAGTTAGTTATCTTAGGATACATCCCTATGTAATCACTATAAAATCATCCAATCACTTAACAAATTCTAAGTATGCATATTTGAGTAAACTATAAATGAATTAGTACTGATTACAGCCAAATATTGCTTGATATAAACTGACACAATATTATTATTGGATAAAGCCATAAGATGTGTTAACAAGTTAATAAATTTATCCATAAAATGACCTTAACATGTATACTTTTTCGTTTTCTTAGACACCAAAAACAATCTAATTAACAGTACTTTTGGATCTCAGCCTATCAAGTACAAAATCCACTATAACAAACACAATGGATTTTAGTATTGCTTACTTTAAACCTATATCAAAGTATGCCTTTCAAAGTAAGATTTCTTCCAGCACTTATTATACTATTTGTTCTTAGATCAAACTATGATCAGATAGATTAGAACTATTGTAATTCTCTTAATTTCAAAATAAATTAATTTAATATTTGTAATAAAATTTTCAGCACTTGATAAATGAAAATTGATAAGGAACAAGTATTCAAAATGGATATTATCATAAAAAATTGAATACTACAACTCATTATTAAATAGATAGATGTTTTGTCCGTTATGCATTGATTTCTGAGGTGCAGAATAAGTATTTCAGGACTCCACAACATATAATTAAGACCTACAATATGTTTCCACAGAGAAATAGTTTTAATAAAATATGAAATTCACAATATTATTTCAATAATCTAAATCAGCGCTGTCCAACTGGCGGCCCGCGGGCCGTATACGGCCCGCCAAATAATTTTTACGGCCCGCGAGTACATTTTACTATGAATAAATTTATGTTACTAAATTATTATTATTAATATTAAAATTATTTTACTACCGTGTTTACCCGAAAATAAGACAGTGTCTTATATTAATTTTTGCTCTGAAAAATGCGCTAGGTCTTATTTTTTCCAGGAATAAGAATTCACATTTATTATTGAACAAAAAAATTCCCAAGTCGAACTTAGACGAGAGTGACGTATATCCGGTGTGTCGAACTGTCGCCTTTTTATAGCGTCAACATCGGACTCGCTGACCAATTAGTGCTTATTGAACCGTAGCACTATGCAAATGTCATGTGGCGTGATTCCCAGCCGACCAATTAGCCATCACCAACCTTCTTGGCCCCCGAAATGTTTGGTGAAGAAAATATGGCCCGCGGGCTATGATAAGTTGGACAGCGCTGATCTAAATATTAAAAAAATAAAAATAAAAGTCACATTAACATATGGGTAAACTTGGTCGCGGTTGAGGCCTTGCCTTTTTGGGTCTCATCTTACTGCTTGCTACTTATATTTTTGCCCTGTATCTATAACTTATCTATATCTACTGTACACAATACCTCTAAATAAATTGGATCAAATGTCTCAAAAGTGCTTAATATTGCCTTGGAAAAATCTGCAATTTAGACAACTGGATGGTAAGAAATAAAGCCTAATATATCTGGTGAAGCATCCATAAAAATTTAAGTCAACTCAAATTCAAACTTGAAACTCTCAAACTGGCAGGAAGGTCTTTTACTGCTTCAGCCATCCAATATAGAAAATATCTGAGTAATAAGCAATGTATAAAGCACAAACTTGGTAATTACTAAATAATCGGTTAGAATATGAAAAACTAAGTCTTTAATTTCCAAAAAATATAATAAAAATGACATTCTAGTAAAAAATTCTTGCCTACAGAACAGAATTAACTTTCACATATTCACAAGAATTTATTTTCTTGAAAACACTTAACAAAATAACGGATATTCACAACTGACTCATCTAAAAGACATATATCTAGTTTAATAAAATGGAACAGAATAGCTTTAAAGTTAACTTATTCATTATCAGAAAATTTTTAAAATGTTATTTTTCTGTAATAAGAAAAAGTATTGTTTTAAAAAAAAAAATACATAGATTACATTACTTTCTAGCAGTATAACATCATCACATATTATTAAAAAATTTCAGAAATGTTATTACTATTATCAAAAGAAAAAAATTATTATAAAGTACAATAAAATATAATTTATTATTGTATAAAGTATATTTCCTTCTTTTTATATTTTCCAATTATTACAGGAAATATCAATAAATATATTTTACAATTTACAGTAATATAGATATAGGTGGGTAGAAATTACTTTTAGGTCATTTATTTATATACTTGTATTATATATAAATCAATTATCTAAAACTAACTTCTACCCACCCATTTATACATGCATAAATGGGTGGGTAGAAGTTTGTTTATATCCACAGTATTCCTATTTATGCATTCACATATATGTGGATGTTTGACACATACTGTTAACATTTTGAAAGCTATTATATTGAACATAAAGCAAATTAAATTTCATAAGAAATCTGGGTAAAAAGCACTTTTAGGTAAATTATATACAATCCTCTATTGAATACAAGTGCAATTCCGAACGATGCCGTCGGAACCTTATCGACGGCGGCACATTATCCCACAAAAAAAAAGGGCAATTGTCGAAGGCCCACAAAACAGGGAGAACCGAACCGGTCTTTTATACGAAAGTATTTCTCTCGAAGAAAAATGTCCGAAGTCGACATCATACGCGGGGCCCCAATTCAAATTTGCCCGAGTCTCACAAAACCACAACGCACCGCCACTTGTCTGAGCCAAAGACGAACCCACGGGCGTCCGCACCGGAGGCAAACAAAACGCCCGTCCCCTCCTGGAGAGCAAGTAAAAACGTTCCACAAATTATAATTGTCGAAACGATCGAAGAATCGTTAAGAATAAGAATAAAAAAAAAAAGGTCAAAACAAATTAAAGAAATAAAGTAAAAAATACATTTAGGTAAATTACATACAACTGGTTACTTTTTTTTTTTTTTTTTTTAACTCTTTCCACCCTGTGGGCACTAAGAGGGCCTCTTTTGCAAGCACATTATGGGTTTGGCCAGGCTCACAATGGGGCTGCCGGATGGTGAGGGACGGGGCCCGACATATCCGAACGGACCACCCCCCGAAAAATTCCTGGAGATTTTTCGCCCCATTCAGATTCGAACCCGGGTCCTCCAGAGCAGTAGGCTGCCACCTTGATTGCTTGGCCATCCGGCCGCTACAACCGGTTACTAACAAAGCTCCAAACGGTGAGGTCCAGACCTCATCAGAGCCGTAGACCATGCCCATAGAAGTAACAAGATCAGAACCGATGGTGTCTGCACGTGACCATTGGCGGGATATAGCTCCCAGAAAATAAAATTTCGCATCCACAACCAGTTTACAGAAAACTTACCATCTGTTTCAGGTTATAATCTCAGTAAGATGTTAAAAATTGATTAATTTTGCAACGGGATTTTACATTAAATTCAATGGAGATAACCGCACCGTAATCGACATGCTTACATGTAATTGATTAAAAAGAAACATCTGTACAGCTTGATAGTACCTTAACGTGCATTACACTACATAAATTGAACATAGAGAGAGATTACCTTAGCCGCGATTCCATATTTTCCTTGGATTTTCTAATTTTCTTAATATTATTGGCGTTAAAAAAAAGTTTTTAAAGTATATTTACATCCGTGACGTTTTTTTTAAGTCATTTTAAGTTTCAAAGTCCGTCCACTCCTCCGAAAGCCGACTTCCGACTGGTCGTTGCCATAGACATTATTGAAGAGAATAAATATTTTCGCAAAATAAATTATCTTATAATACATAAATTAATAATTATATAGTTAAAATATGTATTAATAAATATAAAAATGTTAAGATGTTTATCTTTTCGTAAAATAATGGTGATTAATTTTTCTATATCTATTTAAATATAGGCTTGAGTAAATATTAATTTTGTATGTGTAAAGTGTTTTCTGATAAGATGTGAAAAATTTTAATAAACCAAACAGAATATTGTTTATTATCAATTATTTGTGTCATAGAGGACGGATGGCCGAGCGGTCAAGGTGGCGGCCTACCGCTCTGGGGATCGAATCCGGGGGGTTTCGTCCAGATATGTCGGGCCCCGTCTCTCACCATCCGGTCGCCCCATTGTGGATCTGGCCGAACCCATAATGGACTTGCTAAAAGAGGCCCTCTTAGTGCCCACAGGGCGGGACGAGTTGAAAAAAATTTGTTATTTATGAATGCAATATCTAAGATTTTGGTGGTTTAACCTCCTCACATTCATCCATTGAGAATCACACTCTCTGATGGTACAGTGCCCAAGTGTCATCGTCGGATCAAAGGGATTAATTAATTTTGTGCGAATTTTCCCTTATATATGTAAAAAAGACGTACACAGATACATTTATAAGGGAGGCATGCTTTCTCTAAGGGGAGACATGGTTTCTCTTATTACGGCATAGATTAAAGTCACTATAAGGATGACAGAGATCTGCACCCATACATGCAACCATGATTTTATGGCCAATCTTTGGAAAATCCGCGGTAGGTGATCTCGGGAGCCTTTGATCTCGAGCTTCAATAAAATCAAAAATTAATAGAAACTCTTAATTATTTTAGCGGTTTTTGTATAGAATCACTAAAATTTGTGAAATATAACTTTACACAGCTGGTAAATAAAAGTATTTCGTAATTTGCTCGTCAGATGTCACTAAAGTCATTCGTTTCTTAATTAATTTAATACCAAATGCTAAAACAAATAAGGAGCAAAATCTATTTAAATTTCTTCTCAACGACAAATTTTCAGTAATTTTCAATAAATATATTATTAATTTAGAACATTTATAGCTACAGATAAATTTTTACGTAGCGTGTAATTTTAATAACTAACAATTCATTCAAACTTAATACGATAGATGGCAGCACGCACTTACATATCAAATAATAATAATAGTAACAAAATAAATAAATAAATAAATTTTTAATTAAAAATAATTTAAAATTTCTGTATTTAATACAGAGAAAGTTAATTTGTTTCTTCCCAATTTTAATAAACAAGCATCGATAATGATAATTCACACAATTGTTCATATTTGACATAACAGATGGCAGCACGTATTAAAATATCAAATATCATTATCATCACCGAAATAAGTAAATAAAAATAGTTTAAAAAATTATTTCTAAATTATAAATAAACTTAAACGTCATTAAAGTATCTGTAAATCAATTAAAACTATGAAAAACTATAAATATTCTTATAGTTAAATATATAAATTATTTCAGGTAGAATTAATAAATTATTTAATAAATAAAAAAAAATTACAAATAACTATTCAAAATATCTATCTAATATAAGAAAAAAAAAATCATTACTATCTTCTTAATTTTAATAAATAATCATCGATAATGATAATTCACATTTAACATAACAGATGGCAGCACGTACTAACATATCAAAAAACACTATCATCACTAAAATAAATTAAAAAAAATTTTTTTTTAATTAGAAATAAACTTAAATATTATCAAACTATCTAAAAAACCATTAAAATTATGAAAAACTATTAAAAATTTTTTTATAATAATATATGGATTCAGCAGCTATTTATTATATTAAAAAAATTTAAATAATAATTAAAAATTACTTATATATAGAAATTTAATTTATTTCTTATTAATTCATATTATTTTTTTTAAAAAATGAGAAAAATTCAAAGGATTAAAGCATCATTTTATTATTAAAACGAAAGAAGACACTGGCTAAAATATTAAGAACAATAATTAAAGTAATTATTAAATTGAAGCGATAGAAAATTTGATAGAATTAGAAGAAAAAAAGAAAAAATATCATCAGATATTTCTTTATTTTTTTTTTTTTTCCTTCTTCTAATTCTATCAAAAATTCCTCTTTTAAGTTATTAAAAATAAACAAGTTAAGGATTATTTCGATTAATTAAAAATAATTAAAAAGAATATTTTTATAAAAATCATTTATTAAAATTAATCTGTAAATTTTTCTCTCTTTTTTCTTCCTCCCCCCTTCTTCTTCTTCTTCCTCTTCTTCTTCTTCTTCTTCTTAATTTTCTCCCCTTTAAGACGTTACTTCTATGTCTTAAATGGCGTGTAATTTTAATATTTTTCGCTTAAAAAATNCCCCTATAACACTGTTGATAATTCCGTTTTATATGAATTCCATGTTGTACGAGTCACTTAGATTTTACAAATACGTGTGTCGGACTGTGAACGGCTGACGTATTTGTAAAATCTAAGTGACTCGTACAACATGGAATTCATATAAAACGGAATTATCAACAGTGTTATAGAGGGGGTCGACTGGTATATTAAATTGTTATATATTTAACATGAGGTATGTGGGTTATAAAAGTCGATTGTAATCGCTTGAAGAAGAGAAGGATGAGGAGGAAGGATGTGGATGATGATTTCTTTTTCTTCCTCTTCGTTTTGACGAAAAGGAGAAGAATAGAAGTTTTCTTCTTCTTCTTCTTCTTCTTCCTTTTCCTTCGATTTGTTCCTATGTCTCAATAATAAAACAATAAAAGAAAAAATGGAGAAAAATCTCATTACCTTCTCTCTTATCTTCGTTATTTATTTGGAGGAGGAAAAAAATGAGAAAAAGAAGGATGTCATTCTCTTCCTCTTCATTATTCTCCTCTACATTTATCATTCGTTCTAAAGGAGAAGGATGAGGAAGAAGGACAACCTCATTAATTTTTCTCTTCATTCTTTTCCTCTACTTTCATCCTTTGTTCTGAAGGGAAAGGACGAGAAGTCGAATCCTATTCTATTCTCCTTTAATCCTCCATTTTCATGTTCAATTCCGAAGGAAAAGAGATCGTATTCTCTCGAGGATAATGGGATGAAGACGGAGTATATTATTGTGTTTATAACATATAAACACGGATCTAAATTCAAATTAAATTAAAATTAAACCTTTTAAATCAAAAACAATAAAGACTTTTAAATAATTGCATTTCTAAAGTCGTAACGTCCCCCTCTTTCAAATTCGGAAAGATGAATGAGAAGTAGTGGAGCGATATCCTATAGTAAAGAAAAAGGAAGCAATTTTGTGGGATCCCCGCCAATAAAGGGCCCCAAACAACAATAAAGGGCCCACCAATAAAGGGCCCTTTCACACAACATTATACGTGGGGCCCCCGAATTAAAAATTCGTCTGAGCCCCACGAAGGTATAACGCTCTATTGATGAGAAGATGCACAGTACAAATGTACTTTATTTTCTTGTCTTATAACCCTTATAAGTTGCTAGAAATCTAGAAATTCGTCCTGATAGAGGGTTATGTAATTTGATTGACGCGCAACAATTAAAAATTCCCATTGTAATGCTACAATTTCCATTGAAACTATTAAATTTGTTGAAGAGAAAAGAGAAATTTATTCTTAATTTCTCTTTTATCTTCGTATATAAAAAGTGATTCTCGTTTTAACACTTCAAAACAAATGTCTATTGTCTAAACAAATCAGTAGTTTTCCTTCAGAAGTCATTGAAAGGACCCCGCGAATGACATTCTTTTCGTCATACAACTCGACTCTGTATCATTTAAAAAACGTCACAGAGATGTCCTCCCCTATCAATGAGGAGGACTTTTCTTTTGTTTAATTGTCGCTATTATTGAAAGGACCAAATGGCAGCAATTAAAAAAAAATAAAGGGGGGAAGGAAGGGAACCATTTCCCATTGAAACGACAACAGATTTAATCTCAAAAAAAAACTCTTTACAAAAGAAGAGAATTATACAAGTGAATAACATCTTCTATCTTACGAATTACTTTTAAATATTTACTTATAGAAATCCATGAGGGGTTAAATGAGATTCCTCTGCATCGGTTCCTTTGGCTCCTCCATTGGCTCCTTACCTCTCTTCCTATTGGTTTTCAACCGTCACGTGAACGAAAGGTTGACTCTTCGATGGAGAATCGAAGACCAAATCGTCATGGGTGGACTTTATTAAAAGAGCAGCTTCTGCTTCGACACCATTCTTTAAAGTAAGTGACTTTAAGAATTTTAATTATCCTTAATAAGATTTGTTGTGTTTGATATTATATGAAGTGTTTTTTTTTTCCTCTCGTTTAATAACATTTATACCACTTTAATGATGAAAAATTACTCAACCGAGACTAATAATAACATTACAATGTCTTTTCCTCTTCATCTTCCTCGGTTATCTTCATATTTTGTTCTAAAGATGAGAAGGATTATAAGAGGAGAATCTCTTTTTCCCTCTTCCTCTACATCTTCCTCATTTAAGATGATGCTTTTTTTAAATTCTAAAATCACGTTTAAACTCGTAAAAATTTTATAGATTTTATTGATTATTTAAAAAAATAACAATGAAAAACAATAATTTAAGCCGTAGATTTTTTAAAATAAACGTTAACAGCACACGAAAAAAGTGTCCTGTAACGACTTATATTGTTCTTTTTAACCTCTTAAAAGACATTAAAAAAATATTTAATTAATTCATAAAAAAATCATTTATATCTTCACTCCCATCTTCTTTTATTTTTTTACTTCATTTAATATCTTTAAAAGTGGTTTAAAGTGTTTTTTTAACACGTAAAAACGCTGATTTTTAAGCTTAAAAATCAGCGTTTTTACGTGTTAAAAAAACACAAAAAGATCGAGGAAGATGTCGCGTAGATTTTAATTCTTCTATTTAAAAAAAAATAAATAGTGTTATTTACTTATTTATTTATTTATTTTTGTATTTTAAAGACAATACGTTTAACAATACAATGGGTATTTCTACGTGACGTCAATTAAATCAATGGCTGTAACTTGTGCTGCTTGTGATGTTCGAATTACCGATCGTTATTACTTGTTAGCAGTGGATAGAGAATGGCACATGCAATGCCTCAAGTGTTCCCTGTGTAAGGAACAATTGGATTCTCAAACGTCTTGTTTCTCTAGAAACGGCAATATCTATTGTAAAGTCGACTACTACAAGTAAGTCAAACACTTGGAGGAAGGGGGGGTGTTGATAAAACAAGTGTTTATTAACAAGAAAAATTCCATTTTCGATAGGTTATTCGCCTCGAAAAATTGTGCCAGATGCCATCTGACAATATCTGCAACAGAATTAGTTATGAGGGCACGCGAATACGTCTATCATCTCCATTGTTTTACATGCGCCACGTGTAACAAGACACTAGCCAAGGGAGAATACTTCGGTTTGAGGAACGAAATTATATATTGCAGGCTTCATTACGAATTGCTGATGCAATACGAATTCCCTACGGGGGGTGGACTAGAAAGTGTCAAACCACTAAAGAAACCGAAGTGTGAAGTTCTGTGTTATTTTCCAGTCAGATTGCCAGATAAATCTTCCAACGAACGGACGGATACAGGTGAGATATGATTGAATTTTCTTCTCTTCCCCCCATCCCTTCTAGTAAATTCTAGGTTTTTGATTTTTCCCCCCCATCCTCCTCCTCTTCTTCTTCCTCCTCCTCCTCCTCCTTCTACGTTATATACATAAACACATACGCTGCTGCTGCTGCTGCTGATGCTACTGCCAAGGGGTGGAAAGAGAGGATAGAGGAGAGGAAAGAGAGGGAAAAAAGTCAATCTCCTTACAAAGATTTTGGCGAAAAACAAACGTGAATAAAGATGCCTCCTTTATTAGTTGAAGCCGAAACGATAGAATTTAATTTGGTAGAGAAGGAGACACGGAAAACTGTTGTTTACTGCCTGCCGTGATAGACAAGTCGGTAGAGGATTGGCTAGGACGAGAATTGGTAGGGAGCCGATCGGCTTACGTCTTTCTCGTGTCACATGTAATGACGTGGCCGAAGATCAAGAGAGCCAATTACAGCGGGAACTCAGATGTGGGGATTATCAGTGCTCCTGTCCTTCCAATAAAAATTAATTCTCTCGACACAACTGTGATCATGCATAATCGGATCGGTCCAGATTATGTCAGTACCGCCAAAGGATTATCTATTTGGTCATTCTCACATAATTAGATGTTTTGTAACTCGATACAACTATCGCTGTTGATGATGATTTTTTTTTTTTTTTTCCTTCTTCCTCCTCTTCTTCTTCTTCTTCTTCTTCCTCTTTTATTTTTCTAAAATTCATTATGTTCTAGCGAAATTATACATACGTAAATTTCTTTATATTCTCTCTCTCCCTTATTGTTTATTGTTATTCTTTTAAGTGTTTTATCCGCGTATAACGTTAATTAAACTTGCGTAGTTTGGGGGGTGAAATATTATATTCTCGCTTCGATTTAAGGACGGTTGTATGCTGGTCTTTCGCTTTTTTTTTTTTTTTTTTTTGGTGTGTGGACCTCGCTATTGCGTGTGTTTATTGGCGTTAAATCGAAGTTCGTTTAACGCTCCTTTCTCCTTGTATATGTTAATTCGAATTAGGGAAATACCTCGTCTATACCGTGTATTACGTGATAGTAGCTCTTACTGACACGTTACGCTACTCTATATAATATATTTCTGCACTAAAATGAACCCTCGATATAGCGAATACCCGATACAATGAATAAAGTTTATTCGTTCTTGTTATTCTTTATGTAAATAATGAATTTTCGATACAGTGAATGAGTTCTGGTTCGCTATATCGAGGGAATACTGTACTGTACAACACTACTACTGTATGTTATTATATTATAGTAGTATATACTAGTAGGCCTGTATTTATCCTTATATATACTGTGCTAGTTACTTATTAGTACTACTGTATTGTACTGTATAGTATTATACAATACAGTAGCATTATGTAATGTATAATACAATCGCTACCGTATTATAGTGTATACTTTGTATGGAATGACACTAGTTGTGTATGCTAATATAGGATATTGTACTACTGTAGCCTAGACTGCAGTAGTAGGCCTACCAACATTTTAGGCCCTATGCAGACGCGGAAATAAAGGCCTTCCTGTGAATTTCTGGCCTCTTCAGGCCCTAAATACTGATATTGTGTTATCCATTTCCGATATTTTATATTGATAGTTTAATGTATGGCTGTATATTTTGTTCCCCGGCCTTTTACCTTCCTTCTTGACAAAATGGGGCCGAGTTAACTGGGGCCTATGCAGTCTTATAGTCTTTATTATGGTAATTTTGAATTTTAAATAGAAACTGTTAATCATTTTTGGGATCTCAGAGGGCCCTAAACAATGAGCAATAAAAAAAAATCAATAAAACAGAAAGCAATTCTTCTCGTTTATATATATATATATATATATAGGGCCTCTTGCTGTGTGGGGCCTCAAATACATTCGCCTATAAAGTCAAGACAAATGGCGAAAAAATCTTTTTATTTGTTCTATTGATTTACTTGAGAAAAATGTGATGGGGGCCCTGATCAGTCGAGTGAAGGCCCTAAACTTCTCTTCCATTAAAATACACCAATAAAACTAATAGAACAAACAATAACGATTCTTTTTTAATCATATATCGTGTCTTATTTTACTTAGAAGGCCCCAAAATTCTATGTTTTGGGGCCCTTTTGCATTATATACAAAATATTTACAGTATTTTACTACTGACAAGTGAATGTTTTACGTAAATAGGGATATAGAGAGTGGCCCACCCCCCCAAAAGCCATTTAATCAAGGTGTAGTTAAGATGGTTGTCGTGTTATTTAAGTGAGATTTATAAGCTAGTTTATATCCTGGCTATGTCTAGTTGATAAAGAAAGTTACTCAGCTGTTACTCTTCTCTGCTGACAAGTGAACTGATTCATTGCCAGTTTGTGTGTTACACTTGACGATAAAATGTCTCTAACAGGATATAAAATTAGACACTAAATTAATTCCTAACGACCTCGTTGAGCTACTTTCTATAAATTCAACGGAAAGAAAACACTTCCAATTGAATAATTAACACGTTTTTCATCCTTTAAGTATACTTAATATACGCATAAAAGTCTAATTTATGTAGATTTAAAATTGTTAAAGTCTTTCATCCTCTATATACGAGGCCTTAAAAGGATAAGGCCCTACGCTGTAGTGGATAACACCGCGGAATACCGGTTGCACGGGTTTTCTTCACGTTAGTAATACGTAAATAGGTGCTCCCGAGAGGCCTTCCCCCTTTGCAGATCGCGTGGCCCTACGGTATATATATGCTGTATCCTTACAGAAAGAGGCATAAAGCTGTAGCTTATGTTAACAGAATGTAAATAATTAGATATTTAAAAATATAGGGATTGTATATAGGGTAAAAATGGCGCTGCACTTTCGAGTTAAAGACGATAAAGTTAATTAGATTCGAATGTGATGTAAACTGCATATTTAAGCAGTAATTTATGGTATAAAGGAATGTACCTCGCATGGAATCGATGATAAGTTAAGTCTTAGTAAGTTAGTAAGCGTTATATAGAGTAATTATAATTAAAGTACCCCTATTTAATGATGTCTAGATATATATATACCCTTATTTAGCAGTCCAGATGCAATATGGTGGCACTTCAAGACATGCGGAAGACACACCACAATGGCACTTTTGGCGCTGTAAGCAATTTGTAGGCCTACTAGAAACCTTAGCAATACAGAGGATACTGTTCAAAGGGGCCCATTCTTCATGACGAACGATGTATTAATCGATGGTTAATCAATCCTCTTTGATTCTTTTTCTCCTTTGCATTGTGTTAACATCTTTACAGAACGTTCCGGATAAACCACCCAAACGCCAGAAGTGCCACAGTGGTGAATTTTAGTACTAATTTATTCAATTAAATCAAATTATTTTTCGATTTAAATACAACATTGCTAACCTTTATTCAGGTTCGACCCGCGACGAGAACCAAGACAATGGTATCATTCAATTGCCAAATGTTAATATATCGACAGGTCATCATCAGATGTCTCGTCCGAAACGGTTAAGAACCTCATTTAAACACAATCAAATACGTACCATGAAGTCTTATTTTTCCATAAATCATAATCCTGATGCCAAAGACTTGAAGCAATTATCTCAGAAGACAGGTTTATCTAAGAGAGTCCTTCAGGTAAATCGTCTTGTATCGAATTTATATGTGTTGTAACATATATAATTCTATTCCTCTTCTATATTTTTAATATTTTATTCAGGTTTGGTTCCAAAATGCCCGAGCTAAATGGAGAAGAAATCTATTGAGACAGCAAACACTAGGACCTGAAATCGTTCAGGATTCTAAACCTTTAGTGGAGATGACGTCTCAGGAACGTCACTGTACCCCTTTGTTGTCTACTACGGAACTTTTAGAGGTGCAACCGACACCCATAACGCAAGTAGAACAAAATTTTCAAAGTTTGGCCAACATGCTTTGAATGTTGTCTTCTGTTACATATCATCATGAATAAATATGTTCTCTGATAAAGATTTCTTTGTCTCCAATCTCTTAATTTTATTAAGAAACGTGAAATTTAAACGTTCCTCCAACAATTTAGCAACTTATCCATTAATTAAACTGATTAAATTACCTTTCACAGCGGATTTTTTGGTGCAAAAACTTGTAGAAAGGCGTAGAGAATACCAGTCGACCCTCCTATAACACTGTTGATTATTCTGTTTTATATGAATTCCATGTTGTACGAGTCACTTAGATTTTACAAATACGTGTGCCAGGATGTGAACGGCTCACGTATTTGTAAAATCTAAGTGACTCGTACAACATGGAATTCATATAAAACGGAATTATCAACAGTGTTATAGGGGGTCGACTTGTATGCTAATTTTGCATGGATTTTACTGTAATTTTAGTACTGTATACAGGAATAAGGGAAGAAGAAGATGGAAGACGTATGGGGCCTCTAAAAAAAGGCCCTAAATTCTGTTTCTATTCGCTCGTTTTATATGCTTAGACATGGAATGAGAGAGGAGATATTGCCCTTCTGTCTGGGTTTAACAGAGCAATATTTATTAATAATTTACGACTTTAAGGTATAAAATAATACAAATTAAAGCACGGGAATTAGAAATTATAATTTCTAGTTTACTTTATACGATTTTAGACAATACGGGAATTCACATTACTGTGAATTATACATAAAAAACACGTGTATATTAGTCACTTTAATCCTCGTAAGTAGTAATAATTTAATGAATAAATTAATGATCCCTTATGCAAAGTGAAGCAATAGAACCTCTCACTTCATCCACGCGTAAAATTTATATAAATTATACTCTAAAATATCGAAAATTTCTATAAAATTCCCCCCTAACTATCATATATATAGCGTTCTTCCTTACGTGTAGATCATACGGCGTGTAATTCCACCTTCACCTATTGGATTCCAAGACACGAAATTAAAATAAGGGAAGTACACGATGTAGATAGACACACACACGGATGGATCAATAAAGAATCCAGTCGAGCCATGCGTGTTGCTAAGAGTAGAAAATGGGTCCCGTTGGTCGAAGCAACGAGAGGAGGCGGGTACAAACGTAACGCATTTTCCCGCCTTAAAGGCACACGATGTATCTCAGTTTAGGGTAAAGTAATGGTATCGAAAGAGGGTACAAAATGCGCCGGTTGCGGTGTATTAATTAAGGATCGATACTATCTTTTGGCCGTAGATAGGGAATGGCACATACAATGCCTTAAATGTTCCCTTTGCCATCAAAAACTCGAATCTCAAACCACGTGTTTCTCCAAGAACGGTAATATTTATTGCAGATATGATTATTACAAGTACGTTTTCTCGTGTTATACGTCTTAATTAAATCATTGTATAAGTATATATAGGCTATACATGTTATACAATTTTCTTATGGTTACCAGATTTGTATCAATCAAAACTTGCGCCAGATGCCAGACGGCCATCTTGGCTAACGAATTGGTTATGAGGGCAAAGCATCTTGTCTTCCATTTATCGTGCTTTACCTGTTTTTGGTGTAATAATTCCTTCAATCGTGGAGATTATTTCGGACTTAAAGAGAATGGTGTCTATTGTCACAGGCATTTTGTATTGACGAGTAAAGATGACAAGTTGGCACTCCATCCAAACTCCTCTAAGAAGTGCAAATCGTTGAGGAAGATCGAGCGTGATAATTACGGTAAGTGTTAAGTTTTAATATCCTTTATAATACATTTTGTCAGTTAAGTAGGGGGAGGGAGTTTGTATCTTTCTATAAATCACGCTACGGATCGTATCGTGCCATTCGTTTAACAATGCGAATTGGCATTCGCGTGTGTCTCGGAGACCTAATTTGCATAATTTCTCTTCGTTGTGTTTTAAATACGCCAATCACGGAGAAACCGGAGAGTCGTTTGGTTAGGGCCTCGCATTTAAGAGGGCCTCGACTAAAAAGAAAACTTATTTAAGAAATATTTTAACGGCCATTCGTTCTTTTATAACGGAACCTTCGAAAGAGAAAACAAAACCTCCGGGCCTCTTCGCTCTCTGAGAGGCCCTATACTTAAATTAAACGTAGATTTTTACGCTGTTTTAATGTATTATTTTCTTTTAATTCTAGTCGACATAACTAGAAGATTCTACTTGTTGTATTGAAAGGAATGAGGCCTTTCATTTTATAAGTAGTTTTTTTTTATATATATCTTACAAAACTAAGGCCCTATCGAGTTACGAATAAAAGTTTTGATGGCCCTTCTTGTCCAGGCTCCCTCCAACTTGCCCCTTTATCCAGGGATGGCTCGGATATCGGATTTTTTGGGCCTCATCCCGAAACCCCGTAAAACCTCCAGCCGGCCCTGAACTTATAGAGGCCTTAGCTTATATATAACCCTCTTAGGCCTTGATTCTAATTAATATATATATATATATTTCTTGTAATAAAAGTGAAGAAATTAGCATTTTGGGGCATATTTCTTGATAAATTATCTGTTTTTTTCAATAGGATAAACTAAGAAATAGATGATTACATGAACATCTTGTGTCATATAAATAGGAGCATCATCATCATCATCACCATCCTTTAAGTAATAATTATAATTAATATAACGTTTAGTATTTTAAATTTGTAGGTTATTGTGCTTAATAATTTAAAAAAAAAAATAGAAGCAAAATTAGAAAGATAACTTGAAATCTGGGGCATTGTAACAATGGCGACCTTCACGCTTCTTCCAAAGTTTTCTTTGCATTTCTTTTTTCTTTTTCTCGTTGCAAAAAAGAAATAAATCCCGTTAAATAACGATAAATTACATTTACAAGAAATGCAATTTGTAATTTTTGCAAGAATAAGTTTGTAAATTATGAGTTTGCAGCATTCAATATAACACAAACTGCTCTATATCCGGTGTTTATTGCGTAAAATTGAATGAAATTTTAGGCTTTCGAAGTAGATTTTTATATACTTTTAAAAGCGAATAAGATAATAAAATGCAAGGAAGAATGCAATGTTGCATTTTCTTCACGCTACGGTCCAAAGAAATGAGCTCGATTTCGATCCAAAACTTTGAGAGAAAGGATGCAAATGATGGAACTTCTTCCTGTTTTTCTCTAAAATTTACAAGGATAAACGCAAATTAGCTGGAAAGTATGCAAGGAAAGAGAAAGAAGTAATGCAATATTGCATTTTTTCCACTCCGTTTCGCTTCGAAAACACGCAAATTCCTCCCAAAAATATGCGAGGAATACGTAAGCAAAAAATGCATTATTGCAACGGAAAATGCTCCAAAACGTGCAAGGAATAAGTGGCATTTTAATTGCATATTATAGAGCAAATTCGAAGCAAAATACTTAAATAGATTCTCTAATTATTGCACGGATATTAAGTCATCCGCACGTTACTTTTCAAGCGCTAAACGAAAAGAAAAAGAAAAATTACTTAATTGTAACCTTTTATAGATCCTATATAACCCTTGCGCGATTAAAATAGATAAATTAAATGTCCTTGAATTATATATATAGGCCTAGATAAAGGATTAAATAATTAGTCTAAGGATACAGTTAACTTTATCAGGAAAGATTTTAACCATAAGTTATCTGTCTATTATAACGTGTCTTTAGATACCATTCAGCCTCCAGTACCTTCTTTAAATCCAATAAACGAAGGAAATCAGAAAGCCAAAAGGAGGAGGACGACATTTAAAAATCATCAATTGAAAACCATGAAATCGTACTTTTCCTCTAATCAAAATCCGGATGCAAAGGACCTGAAGCAATTAGTACAGAAAACGGGACTTTCAAAGAGGGTACTTCAGGTAAATCTTGGATTTAGAAAAAAAATAAAGTGTTTATTGATGTAAATACGTGTATAAAAGAAAGAAAAAACAATTTGGTTTTTTTTTTACTCTTCAGGTTTGGTTTCAGAACGCTCGAGCGAAATGGAGAAGAAATCAAAACCGAGAAACCATGGAGAGCAGCAACACTCAACAAGTAGAAAGATTGTGCGAGCCTTGCCAAAAAATGGTGATAATACATCAGGAAAGTTCGCCAGATACTCGTTACTAAAGAAGGGAAGAGAAAGGGACAAAAAAAAAAAGACACTTAAAGTGACTCTAGTTTGTAATTCGTGTGTCTGAAATGTTGCTGTAGACTAGATCAGGTGCAGCAGACGACATTAATCATTCGCTTGTCAAGGTAGATTTAGCAACAAACGGTTCTTTTATGACTGCGTGTGGTCCAGCAAAACCAATTAAGGCGATGTGTTGCCTTCTCATGCCAACGTTTAAAAAGGTTCTATTTGTAGAAAGCCAAAGTTACAAAATACGGATCGGAACCTTCTTCTTAATTGATTGGTTTTCTCGTTGTACTTGATGGATCTTTCGTCCAATAAAAATTCGCGTTGTTTTAACCCGTTATATTTTTCGTTTTTGTATCGTTTTCTAGATATATATATATATATATATATTTATTTTTTTTCAAAGAATAATAATCTTATCTGGACGATAAATGTGATGCTGTCCTGCTTGACATTCGTTGCAGGAAACCTTCACTAATTAGACTTCCTTCCTTCTTCCTAACGCCATGCATGCAGACAAGAGCAGCAGGGATTATAACAGATGTTTCGAGATCGTACATTTGTCAATATTATTATTTAAAAAACGTCATAACATTCGTTTTTTTTTATTGGTGGAATAAATGATTTTAATATCTTAAAAAACCTTCCTTCAAATTTACAAGAATGAATGATAAATTATATATATAAGAATATTCACGATACTGTACTAATATTTAACTTAGGATCCGTACGTTTTAACGTCATCTTTAGTGAGGTGTGACGTCAAATTGACGTACTACAGTACTATCGAATCTTATTTAATACTATTTTTAAATGTAGTATAACGTTGGTAGTTTCTTATTTAATATGTCTTTGTACGGAGAAGTTCTCTTAAAGAAACCAACACTGGAATTTAAAAACAAAACAAAAAATGATTAATTAAACGTTTATAGGAGAAAGAATAGAAGAATGCTACACTTACCATTCGGGTACGTTACTCGGTTTGTCGCACTGTGACGTCACCGAATTAAACACCATGCCTTTCGGACACGTCCTTAGCATCACTTCGAAAGAATAGAGACAAACGAAATATTTATTACAGTCGGTAGGGTGAGGATATCTTGGGGCTTGTGCATATACCTGTAGATGTACAGGGGTGTATTTGGGGCAGCGAAATCCATGCGAGACTGAAAAACCAAGCCTGGTGTTAAATATTTGTCCGGATACTATACACAAAGATGAAGCTCTCCCCCACCTTTCTAAATGTACATCTTGACGTCATTTTCTGACACTAGTTGCATCTGTTTTTCTCAGAGTGGTGTACACTTTGATCTTTTTACGCTTCTATTATGATCAAAATGACATAAAAGTGTACATTATTATTATGAGAAAACGAATGGACTTAGTGTTAGAAAATGACGTGAAATTGCAAGCTATATTGTGACGAAACAAATACACCTTATAGTATACTTATATACTACTTACTGTGCCTTGTTATCCTGCAACGTTTAACTAAATGAGGCCATTGACAGGTTCCAGTTTTGGGATTAAATGCCAGACCAGGTTGACAGGTAAGACTTTTAGCTTGTCCGTCCACACACATCCAAAAATAACTGCAATTTTTTGGATCCTCGTGAGGAAACAAACCGAATTTATGAGGGCAATGAGGAGTTTCGTACGGTTCTTCTACACGAGACAAAAGTAAAATGATTAATTAATTATACGTCCAATAATCATTTATAATTTAATTACAATTAAACGCACGCGAGACGATCCTTAAGACTAATTTGAATATTACAATTGTTAGGATTAGCGTAATTTACGTACGAATTTTAAGGATTTAACACTTAAAACTACGCAAATTCGACGTTTTTCATCTGTTAAATACGCAAATTGTTGTTTATTAAGAGGGGCGATTTTGGGCACGTGTCCGTGGCCCCCCATTTAAAAGCCTTTCGGGGCCTCGGACACGCATAAACACAATAAAACCTCGATATATCGCCTTCCTAACCCGTGACACCCTAGTAAAAGCGCCGATGAATACTCGGTATCCTCCCCGTAAATAAAATTCTTCTGTATTGCGAACTACAAAAATCTATGATTTTACAATTTCAGTATCGTGTATTATATGATACAGGCCGTAAAAGATCCCCTTAGACAAGCCCTAGGCCCTAGACAGAGCGTGACCTGCTAGGGGAGGTCAAGCTCGTCTAGGGCCTAGGTCTTGTCTATGATAAAATCGTCACTATATTTAGGAAGGAAAGTAAATACTGACGTCTTCCTTTCCTGTTTCCGCAATTGACATGAAAGGGGTAGTCGCAGTTCTCGTACAGTGGTGTCTTGGCCGTGAATAGTAAACCATCTCCACACATGCGCATTTTCGGCTTCCCTTTTCGGCATTCGTAGTATTTGTCACACTGGTACGGGTCCGGAAAAAATCCATAAGGAAACGGGCAGGTGAAGTTCACTTTAGCTACGAAACACAAGCCATTTGTTACTCGTTCTGCCATCTGTTGGTTTTAAAAGTAACTAAAGTGCTGCATTTAATTCTTTTATTTATTTATTTTTCTTTAAATTAATTAAATATATATATATATTTATAATTAAAAATTAA
>NW_019385696.1:82604-130682 GCF_000671375.1 Centruroides sculpturatus | reverse complement strand
AAAATTTTTTTTTTTTGATAGTTTTAAGTGATTTAGGTGTTACTTCAGAGAAAGTGGAGTTAGTCTTTGTTATAATTAATACACTTAATTGACAAAAATAAATAATTAGAATATATACAGTAATAAGTACACCTAGGAACCTTGCGAGAATACCTCATACTCTACGGGCCTCAAATTTTGTTACAGATTATTCATCCTATTCTTATGCATTTCTTATGTGTTCCGGGACCTTTATTTTTGTCAAATTTTATTATTTTAAAAATCTAATACAATTTATTAACGTTGTTTTGTATATTTTTAATGTCCCCTGATGCCACGGCCATTCAGAGCTTGAGGATAGAGCAGGCCCCTTTGCCTCTTCGCGGGCCCCTTTAGCTGTCTTTTTTTTGAACAATTGAAATGCGTAGAATGTTTCGTTATTAATTAGGAACCAATACATACGGTAAGTCCGTAAATTTTTTCCCGGCCCGAAGAAAAATTCCCATCTCCCCTCTCGACGGGCCTCTCTGGGGCCTCAAAAAGGCAAATTGTACGGGTCTAGTTAGAATCTCCGAAAGGAGCAATATAAGAAATTTATAAGGAAGAAAAATAGAAATTAAATTTGACAATATGAAATAGTTTACTTTATTAAAAAGTAATTATAACTGTACATAATTAAATTATGATTAATTAGGTGAGAGGGGACTCGGCTCATTCACAATACGAAGCTTCGTTCCTCTTTGAAAGGCATAAAAGTGACTTTTTTTATCACTTATCAATAGAAACATTACTTTGTATCGCTTCTTTGTTATGTTGTTTACTAAAAGAGTAAATTTTGGAACCACCTGTACCCCAAAATTTAACCTTTTTTATGTAAAAATAGATGGAAGGGTACTTCAGGACTTCCTGCACCCCTTGCAAGATTATTGTAAAATACACGCACACCCTTTTGAGTTTCATGAGCTCAAAAGGTTAGAGTGCTAAGAAAGCCTTTTTAATTACATCCGAGGCCGGGTAGCAAATGCGATTAAGGCGTCAGCCTACCGCTCTGGGAGATCAGAAATCAAATTCGGGCGAGCAACTCTCGAGGAATTTTTCGTGGATAGTCTTCCCGAATATGTCGGGCCCTTGCTGTGGAACTAGCCAAATCCATTATGGGTATGGAAAAAGGCACTCCAAGTGCCACAGAGAGAAAATAAATTACAAAAAAAAAAAAGGCATATTCATCATAGTTTAGGCCAGACCCAGAATAGGAGAATACATGGAATAGAAACCCCATCATTATAAAAATTATTATAAAACCCCAAAGCTTTTTCTTTTGGGTTTCCTTACCTGTACGTACCTTCAATTATTACCAAATTTGAACAAAATTAATTACCTGTTTCTTGAATTTTTACTTAAACAGTTAATTTAATTGAAAATACTCTGCCCAAAAATCCTATAATTTATTATGAGGTTCGGCCGAATATCGGTTGTTCCCCGTTTTTTTTTTTTTACCCATACTGAACCATCACCCATTGAGGAACAGGCCCTGTTATAATAGAAAGAATTGTGGTTTGTTTATACAGTTTATATGTTCATGCCAAGTGTTAATTAATTAATTCACAATATTAAAAAATGTCAAAGAATTCAAACCCGCTCCCATTAAAATGGTGCAAAAACAGCAGCTCATTTCACCCACTTAAATAACATTAAGAAAGGAAAAACTTGATTATACAGGAAGCCATAAAAATGAATTACTGAATTTCTACTTCTATATATTATTCTTTTTTTATCTTTTCCTTTAGTAACAATGTTATTTGGACAGTAAAAGACAACTTCATCAGCGTTTAAGAGGCACTATGAATGCCCGACACGTCTCTTCAAACTTATACCCGGTAGCTAACTGCCAATAATTCAATGTCATTTAAAATTTTCATCCTTAAAAAACAAGGGCATGATAAAATAAATAATAAAAATATTGTTTAAAATCGATTAATCCCTTCCAAAAAAACATCTTTCGGAACGAGCGGCGGCCATTTTTTTTAAACTGTATTTCATGAAATAACATAAATTAAAACATTTACCTGATTCAGTAGCATAGATGAAGCTTACGAGAAGCAAGAAGAAGCACATCAAAGACATTTTCTCTAATAATTAAAATTTCTAGTTGGGTCATACGTAGAGGAATTTATCAAAAAGAAGTCCCGAGTAAGCGCATGCGTTAAAACTGTACATTTTTCCTATTGGTTGATTTAAAAATTTAAAAATGAATACAAGCGTAGGAAAGAATCAAAATTATTTTATTAATATTATTTTATTTTTTAAAGAATCATAAGTGAAATTATCCATTCTGTCAACGTTATAAACTAGTCTGGGTCATCAAATTTGGCAAGGATAAAGTGAAATAGTTGAAGGAGTGTAACTCGATTTTCTTCATTATTTGTTTGTTTTTATTTGAGTTTTTTCTTTCATCTTTTCTTTAAAATTTTTTTTTTTCAATTATTTAATGTTGCAATTTAATTGTTTTATGAAATTATTTTAATAATAAAATAATTTCGATGTCTATGTCTACCGCGATTCTTGGAGAGATTGTTTACGTCTAGGGAATTTATTACAAAAAATTCCCTAACTAGTTTATATTTTATGTTATTTTTTTTAAAATTTCCTTTCCGATATTTCTTAATTTTGAAATAATAAAATTACTTTATTTAAATAATTAAAAATATTACGGATAGATACATTCTAAAGAGAACATTTTTAAATTTTATCTTTCTATAAGGAAATTTAGGGAATAAAAATATTGAAATAATTCTGTAAATTATATATTAAAATCTTTAAAAATAAAAAAAAATAATAAATATATATATTCGATATTTTTAAACTTTTAAAATAGCAATGAAATGTTTATAATTTAAAAAAAAATTCTTACATATTGTTATAAAATAATTTGCTTAAATTAAATTAAAATAAATTTTGTTTTCCTTTTAGATTTAAATAAAATTAATTTATTCTTTAAAAATAATTGCGTCATCTATTAATTTTAGGGATTTTTTTGTGATGACGTAAACATCAATATTTAATTTATTTATTTATGTGACAAATTTAAATAAAGAAATTACGGAAGGTCTTTAATTTAAAATTTTAAACAGTTCTTAAGGATTATGCAGTTTATTAATAAATAATAAAATATCTTTTTTTTTTTTTTTTAAATCTTCCTTGAAAATTTAATTTATAAATTTTAAAGCTTCTCTGGTTTTAAAATATTAATTAATTTTTCAAAATTAAAAAAAAATAATTATTATTTATATAATAATAATTCCCAAAATTAATATCTACATTAATTAAAATTAAATAAATAAATAAATATTTTCCATTTAGGGAATAAAATCTATCATTGAGAACGCTACAAAAGAGGGAAAAAAATTAATTAGGGAAAAACTGTATTTAGTGAATTTTTTTTCATTTGTAAAATTCAATTTTAGGGAATTTCCGTCATCTTCAAGAAAATTTTACGGAAGTAAATTTAAGCAGACGATGGAAATATAGGTAAAATATGTAAATATAAAAATTTCATTATATTTCGAATGTTTAAATATAAAGAGATGCCAAATAAACAAATATCCAATATATTTTTTTAAAAATCAAATTTATAAATATTAAAAATAAAAAATTAAAAAAATTATATTAATAATAGGCATTCTGTACAAAAATGTAGGAATAAAGTCGGTATTTAGGGAAATTTTTCTTCTGTAAAATGCGATTTTCGAGAATTTTCGTTATTTTTAAAATAATTTTACAGAAAATATATTTAAACAGCCGATGGAAAATGTGAATAAAGATTATTTTACACACATTAATTAAAATTCGTTTTAAATGAATTTAAAATTATATAACTTTATTTAATTTCAAAACAATCGAATCCTGTTTCGTAAATGGGGAAAAAATTTAAAAATTCTATTAATAATTTACCATTTAAATAATAAAATTTCTCAAAGATGATATTCAAAAATATAAGGAAGAACTTTTGTATTTAGAGAATTTATTTCTTTCGTAAAAGACAATTTAAGGGAATTTTCTATACTTTCGGGGAAAAAATATATTCAAGCAGACGATAAAATATTAGTCAAATATAAAAATTTTTTATTTCTTTAATGTAAAAGATTTTATTAAACTTTTAGAATTTGAATATAGTATATATATATTAAAAATAAAGTTAAATAAATCAATACTCGACAATCGTTTTATAAATGGAAATTAATAAAACAAAAATTATGTTAACAATAGGTGTAGGGAATTTATTCATTGGTAAAAGGCAATTTAAGGGAAATTTTTACACTTTTAAGGGAAAAATATATTTAAGCAGACGATAAGGTATGTGAGTTAACGACAGGGGTCGCTATTACAAGGCAATTTAAGGGAAATTTCTATACTTTTAGGGAAAATATATTCAAGCAGACGATAAAGTATGTGAGTTAACGACAGGGGTCGCTATTACAAGGCAATTTAAGGGAAATTTCTATACTTTTAGGGAAAATATATTCAAGCAGACGATAAGGAATGTGAGTTACGTATCGTACGTAAGTTTTTTCTTTTTTTTTTTAATAAAATTTTGAGACTTTAAACGTAAAAAAAAGAAGTTAGAGAAAGTAATATCGGATATTAAAACAATCGAATCCTGTTTTATAAATTGTAAAATAATTAAAAAATTCTTGCAGAATGACACATATCACGAAACTGTTTATCCTTTTTGGAGTGATACGTTTAGTGACGCCACCGGAAAACGTGACGGATTTGCATGGAGAAAAATAGGCCAAATACAGGTTTTTAGGCAGTCATAACTGCACCTCATTCATTCGAAGGTCGAGTCAAAGGTAAGTAGTAAGGTCGAGAAGTATGCTAAGAGCAAATCAGGTCTTTGGTATTTCCAACATGGTTATTTTCTTCTGGTTTTGAGGACGTCGAGATCGGGATGAATGTTGTTATTTTTTTAACCTTCAGATTTATTTTTAAATCTGAATCTTTACTAATGACGAGCTCATTCACCTGTTACGTAGGATTTCAGCTGTTTTGTTTGTATAGGATTCAAATTAACTTCATACACAGGATGTAATCCAAAATTACTTTTCTTTTTTTTTTTATTCTATGAACTTATAAGTTTATAACTTAACATATCAGGAAAAGAGTCTTAAGTCTCTATAAATCATCATTTAAATAGAGACTAAGAATTTTTAGGGAATAAAGGATCTATAAGGGTCTTACTCATATGAACTTATAAGGATCTCTGGTAAGTTTATATCAATAAATATACAAATTTATATGATCTTATAAGGATTTTTTCATCTTAAATGAACCTCATATGAGGAAAAAAGTCTCTATAAATCCTCACACATACTATAACCCCTATAACACTGTAGATAATTCCATTTTATATGAATTCCGTGTTGTACGAGTCGCTTAGATCTTACAAATACGTGAGCCGTTCATAGCCTGGCACACGTATTTGTAAAATCTAAGTGACTCGTACAACATGAAACTCATATAAAACGGAATTATCTACAGTGTTATAGGGGGGTCGACTGTATAAATCTTCATACAAAAATAACTTCATGTAAACTAAGATTTTTTTAGGGAATGAAGGATCTATAAGGGTCTTACTCATATAAATTTATAAGGATCTTTGTAAGTTCATATCAATAAATCTATTATTTTATGTGAGCATATAAGGATTTTCTTAATCTCATTGGAGATTCATTTGAGGAAAAACCTTATAAATATATTTTAATTTTTAAATCTTATTTGGTATGGAACATGAATAACATAAGAAGAAAACAAAATAAAGTTTTTAAATATAACATTAAATTAATACTTATACAGCATTCATTTCTATTTTAACTCATACCACGAAGTGAGAAAAGAGATGAGTAATGAATGATGAAAAAAATATATATGTTGTAATATTTAATATATTGATTAAAAAGAAAAAAATCTAATTATGATTTATATAAATTACTTTCAGATACATGAACCAAATCATTTAATGATATTTAAATGCCGCTGTTCATTATCATTCTGAATTTCGTTATTACTGGAATTATTAAATATTAAAAGTAAGTATTTATATATATATATATAAAACACTAATATCTTATGCCATATTATCTCTTACAATAAACAGTTAAAGGCTTTTAATTATTATTCAAAACAACACAAGGCCAACTGATTGAGTCTCAAACCACTTTCTGTTTTACATCGTTTTACAATTCTATACTACTTTGCAATCAAATCATTCGTGTCTTATGCTTATATACGTTATATTTTCCTTATTTAAAAATTTCCTTAAGCTATACACGAAAAAGTAAATTTATAATATTTGATTGTAAGATAGCTTTCTTCTGTTAAGTCCGAACAAGTTTCAGATGTGATATAACATTTTTTAAAGATCTAACAAGTAAGCCGAATAATTTAAAAAAGAAAAAAGTATTTTAATTTATTTTACTAGATGAAGAAAAAAAAAATTATATAGGTACAAATTACATAGCTCTTAATTTAGATGCGGTATGTTTTTATCTTTTCAACAAAGAACTCTATCGCATCGACCGAACCAGGAAATGTAGTTTAATTTTAGTATTTTTTTACAAAATAAATGTTAAGATTAATTATAAATTTCTAAATTTAAACAGTAAATATATTTAGATTAAACGGTATTTTAAAGTTGAAGATAGTTCTGTAGGTAATTTCTCATATAGTACGACATTTATAATCGTATAAAATTTTAACAGTAGCAGTCAGTTACAACCATCTCACGATTCAATCCAGTTCTTGTTGACATAGCATTCGTTATTTTAAATTTATTTTTCCTTTAAATTCTAATTCGTAGAATACCAAATAGTTTTTAATCATTGTGTAAATAGCTTTTATAAAAATTTATCCATATATGGATAATTTATATGTAAAAACCAAGGTTTTTATTATCACCGAATAGCTGATCTTGAACTTCAACATTCTATTCTGTCCCATAGTTAAAGAAAGTAATATCGGATATTAAAACAATGGTATTAGATAAGTTTCTGACATAAGGAATTCACATCTATTTAAGAAATTTAAGTTTTGATTAATTTTCTATATTAAAACTTAAATATATTTTTAAGTTTTTGAAAACTGGTATTACTTGCTTGTAAATATATATATATAGTAAAATTTTATGTTTATAAATATAAAGGAAGGTGGTACGATGACTTAATTTTGTTTAATGACTTATGTTCGGGTATTTTAAATAATTATAAATGAAATAAGTTCTCCGAATTTTAATTATATTTGGTTTAATTATTTTACATAAAACAATGATTTTAGTTATATAATTATTAATTTTATTAAATATTATTGATTATAATACTTTAAGGACGGTTGGGGATCAAAAATTTTTATGGATCACTTCTCAGTCACACCATTGTGAATCTGGCAAATTTATGAGGAATACGATAAAAGGTAGTCTTAGTGTTTGTAACATAGAAGAAATTAAATAGTAAAAAAAAAAATTCATGTTCATAGAATTGTCTGTAGCGACATTTTAAACGCTCTCTAAGATTCTTATCATATCTCAAAAAAGCACGTTTCTATGAATGTATGGAAGGAAATTCTATTAAGGAAATTGGTAAATTACTATTATCAGACAATACCAGACACTTAGTTGGCAGAGAAAGCGCCAGTTAAATGGCATTGAGAATGATGAGAAAACTGTTTCCATAACTGATTATAGTTCATGCCGAGGCCTTAAAGTCCGCTTCGAGGGACCCGAATTCGAATCCGGGTCAGAAACTTCAAGAATTTTTTCATGGAAAATCTGTCCCGGATGTGTTGGATCCCGTCTCTCACTACTGGCACGGATATACATTATATAGGCCTATATAGTGACGACAACGAACACTAAAGTTATCGAGTCTAATGGCATTTGGTGATCACTTTCCGTGAGAAATACGTTCGGCGTAGTGAAACATATCAAGAATGACATTAAGATACATGTATAATTCTATCTTTTTAACATCGTTAAGATGTATTTTCTATAATCACGATGACCTGACAATATCAGATGACCGTAATGTTTGAGAATGAGTCATTTTCTTTTATCCACAATTCTATATTTTTCTCTTATGGTATTATAAAATAGTTCTAAATGATTCACACATTCTCAAGTTGTTAGGAAACGTTTACTTTAATTATTTTAGAAATTATCTTTAATTATAGACATCCTTTGCTGTTGTTAAAAACACTTCTTACAATGTTACGCAAATCTCATTCTGTCAATACAAGTATTGTTTATATTAAATAGACTTTTATAGACTATGTTTAAATGAGAAAAATTAGCATAAATTATTTTATTCGCCGTATATGTAAATAGAGAAACAAAAATTATACACGGGATTCAAATTTCTCTGTGTCTTCGCTCTCCATTAAACAGGAGAAACGGATTCATTCCTGCAGGAACTAAAATCCGGATACTCCTGCTAAAATTTTGGTGGATCTAACAATTAATTATTAAATCTTTCAAAGAGTGGGCACGTAATTTATGCTAAGAGAATATCATTATCCGTTTCTTATCCATTTTCAGTCACGATCCGTTCCGGATTTTCAAACCCACTATTGTTTTCACTCACGGTTTGATAAGCGGAATAATTCTCGACTAAACCATTCGTGTTTTTAATTATATCAGAGATGAAGGCGTAATTCCTCATCATTCATAAATATAGATTACAAAAACTAACATCCTGTTATCTGGTGATGAGTGTTATCACTGCATCTAATCAAAAGTGATTTATTTAGATTTAATTTAAAATTAAAATTAAAGTGAATTTAATGTTTTTTTTTAATTTTATTTTATCTACACAAACTCTAGTTAGTGTCAAATTAAAGTATTAATATACCAGTATATTTTAAGTAGGAAGATATGTTTATCTTTTGAATATATTTAAGATATGCAAACGAAAACAGTGGGCGAAAAGTGTTTAGTTAGCATAAAATTGTTCGGAATGTAATTGCTTTAAGTTTCCAGAATACCTGTTTTCGAATTAAAAGAATAAATTAATAAATTTTTCCAGTTTCATAAAAATGAAGTTTTTAGTTTTATATTTAAACGCATTCATTTATTTATTTTTTCCTCCAGCTTCTTTTCCTTTCTCTTTTTTATTCTCCCATCTTTTTCTCTTCTTCTTCCTTTTATTTTTTTATTTCTCTGCTCGTTCTTTTCTCTTTCTCATAGTTTTTTTTCTAATCCTTCTTCTCTCCTTCTTCTCTTCTTCTTCATTCTTGCTTCTTTTTTTCTAATCCTTCTTCTCCTTCTTCTTCTCTTCCTCTTTATCCTTGCTTTTTTTTTCTAATTTTTCTTCTCATCCTTCATCTCTCCCTCTTCATCCTTGCTTCTTTTTTTTCTAATCCTTCTTCTCCTTCTTCTTCTCTTCCTCTTTATCCTTGCTTCTTTTTTTCTACACTTTTTCCTCTTCTTCTCGTCTCATTTTTTTCCATTTTCCTACTTTTTCTTAATTATCTTCTTTCTCTTCTCTCTCCTATTTCTCTCCCTCTTATCTTTTCTCCTCCTCTTCCTTCTTATTTTTTCCTCCTTCTTCTCTTTCTCTTCCTCCATTTTTTTAAAATATTTTTTTAAATTAAAATTTGTTACTTAAAACAGAAATAATTTTTTAATTAATTACAGGCAAAAATGAATTGTGTAAATGTACAGTTATAGTAATAAGATCTGTCCCAAAAGTTTAGGTAATAATAATATTTGTTTCTAAGAAAATTACTACAAAAATTCATAATGAATGACATCACTTATGACTATTAAATTAACAATAAAATCTAATAAAGTGTTCTTATAACAGTTATATTTTGAAATTAACAAAGAAATAACGGAAAAATCAAGATGTCCAAAGAAAATCAATTTTCTTCAGAGGTGACTGAAATTTGGAGATTGAAAGAAAGTGGACATTCAGTTACTGAAATTTCAATCAAAATAGGGTCATTCAGCTTCAGGAATATATAAAAGTTTTGACAAGAAAAGAAAATTTTAAACCAGCAACACGATTCAGGTCGACCTAAAGTAACATCATCTGTCATCAGACTGTTATCTAGACAAAAGTTATGTTTTAAAAGAGTCTAACTTAGATATTTCTAAAAATACTGTGCACAGAATAAATAAAAATCCTTATATTAAACTAACAAGGATGTGTAAAAAATCAAATCTCAAACATTAAAGCAAGATTTGATGGGCCAAAAAGTACATGAAGTGGAAAGATGAATGGTTAAGTATACATTCTTCAGCAATGAAAACAAGTTAAACTTAGATGGTCCCGATGGCTAGAATTACTACTGGCATAATCTGAAATAACAAGACTAAGTGTTTCACAGCAGACAACAAGATGGTGGTTCTCTAATGGTGTGGGAAGCATTTGGATTCAATGGAATTCCACTCTAGCATTTATTTCTGGATATCAGACTTCAGAGCATTATCAAGACAACATCTTCTTTCTATAGCAGAAATGATAGGTGGTCCAATTTGGACATTTCAACGGGACAACGCTCCCATTCATTGTTCAAATTCAACCAAAAAATGGTTTCAGAATCAAAATGTGAATGTTATGAAATGGCATGCAAAAAGTCATGACCTAAACCCAATAGAAAACTTATGGGGGATCATGGCAAGATAGGTGTATGCAGGTGATCGTCGGTAATCCAACGTTACAGCACTTAAACGTGCAATTGAGGATTTGTGGTATAACTTGAAACCAGAATTGTTATAAGCTCTTGTGAATTCAATGCCAAGTCGTGTGTTTGATGTTATTAAAAATAATTGAAGCACAATTACCAGTTAAAAAATTTTTCGATGTAATTTTTGAAATTTACCTAAACTTTTGGGACAGACTTACAGATTCAGTTTTAGTGTACAATCCTTATATCCCAATTTTTAATTCTAATTTATATTTCTAATAAACTGGAACATCTCTCTCCTCATTCTAGATGCCCTAGCATGGGCGTAAGCAGAGGGGACCTCCCTGGGATCGAGTAAAATATTCCACAAATTATAATCGTAAAAGTGATTGAGGTATGTATCCTTACACCTACGACACTTGACTCCCCCTTATCCTCGACCACGGAACGCTTTGATGCCATACTTTAATCTACTTGTGAAAAAAATAACCCAAAAATTATTTAATTATTTGTCTTCAAGCTTGGTTCCACCCGGAAAATTTTGTCTAAATTGCTTGAATAAATTAACTTGAAATTTCGATAATAGATGGCGCTAGAATTACTATTGTTTTCACCATTTTTTGGAGTTGTATCCTAGCTGATTCGCCTTGATATATGACACCCGATTCTTAATAAGTACCGGGGAATCTTTCAACGTTCTTAGAGGCTTATTACAACACCCCGGAGTATCATTAGAGCCAGGTCAAAAACTATTATCATATATTGTTTGGTTAATATAGTGCACGTTTTTATACAGTCTTACAATGATTAATTGTAAAAAAATTACATCAAATCGAAGAAAAAATGTAAAGTATCCCCCCCATTCGAGCCAATAAACTTATATAGATTAGCGCATTTACTCGTAGTTAAGTAAGCACTACCATATATTATTACCCTTTTTTATTACGTAACGTTAACAGTTACTGCTTTAGAATAGTTGCTTATTTACGTATTTCATCCAATTTCATGCAATAATGGGAAATTATTCAATATAAAGTAACTTAATACAGTACACAGCAAGTACATTAACGACCGGTTTTATAATGGCGGTTGAAATATTCTATTCTTGGTATCTAGTGTTTCTATTGTCAGCTTTTAAGCTCTACTTTCCTTATTTTACTTATTGTTACATCATTACCATAACAATTTATAAAGACAAAAAGTAAATTTACAAGTACATGATATTTATTTAATTTCTTCAGTTGCAAATAAAGTTATTTTTAATTTACAGGAAGGGGTGCATCTTTCTCTTCATCCACTTTCTTTGAGCTTCTTTCACTTGCAGGAGCTGATAGTTCCGGATAATAATCTTCGCTAAAATAATAATAATAATAAAGTGAGGTCAGATTTTATCGTATGATGTAGTAAATAGAAGAATATACTTACCATCCTTTGACTTTTTCGGGTAATTCGCATCTTTTTGTGTCGATGTCATAAACTAAACCATAATGACAGGTTAAAAGTCGAGGTAATGGTTTTTTGCCTTCACCTTTAACGCACGCATAATGCTTTCTACAATCGTCGGGATGAGGATAATAAACGTATACACCACGTGAAGCTGTATCATCTTGAGGACATTCAAAACCGACGAGTTCTGAAAAGAAATGTATATAAACTTTCAACAGGTGCATTCGATTATCATCGCAAATAATTGATGGGTAACTAGAAATACTGGTTAATTTTTATAACATCTGAATAACACATCATTCAACTCCCATTATCACAATATGTCACCGTTAAATTAGTCTCTCGATAAGGTCAAAAGCTAAATTCTTTGATAGTATTAAATGAAATCATCCATCTATCTCTTCTCCCTCCGGTTGCGTGTCAAGGATAACTATTAATTATAAAATCGAGAGAGATTTGACTTATGATACTACTTACTTTCAATATCGCAATCGTTAACAGAGTCAGGCCAGTCGCAATTTCCTCTCTTAGAATTGTAGACTAATCCTTCGGGACATCGCGATTGAGATGCGACTCCATCTACACAGTTCCAAAATACTCGACAGTCTTCTTTATCGGGGAACAAACCGTTACGTCTCTCACATTTGGCAGATGCGTAAGGTTTTTCTGTGTAGATAAACGTTAATTATCTTCAAGAAATGTTTTACAAATATCATTTACAGAGAGTCTACTTACGTAAGTTTGGCCTGTTAGAGCAATCGACATTAAAGGGTGAGTCACACCTAAGATACAACGGAGCACTCCTGGTGTTAAATACGAATCCATCCGGACATAGCCCTTCTGTAGAGACATTATTCTTGCATTCGTAATATCTATCGCAATCCGTTTCGTGAGGGTAGAAGCCAGTATCAGATGGGCACTTCCATCCCCAAACTAGAAACACACAGAAACGTGATACTCGCTCTACAGCTGTGTTTGCTTTATATCAGTATTAGATAACTTACCCATTCCAATGCAAGTCAGGAATAAGACAGAATACATTTTTATTTTCCTTCTTTTTTTTAAGTCAAAATGTAGGAATATTCGTTCTCACTTTGATTTAAAACTAAGACACTGAAAAGGCACTACCCGAAAGTCCTTCATCTTGATTGAGGTCAGAGAATCATTGAAAACTGATTGGACGAAAATGGAATTGTTCATTCGGATTCTATCTCATCGTGTTAAACCTGTTTTTGCTAAAATTAGTAGGTTAAGGAAAGAGAAAAATATAAATAAAAATCTGTGTCTATGTTCTTCATTCCGAATTACTCGTTATTTTTGCTCATTTTAAAAATCAATTCTTAATCTCGAGATTTCCTTATTTAAATAGGCAAAAATACGTAAAATATTGTTGTAAATTTTCAGAATTTACTAATTTGTGTAGAAATTAAGTTGAACAAATATTCAGTTTTAAATACTTTATCGCCATTTACAAGTACAGTAACACAGGTACTACAGTACAGTGTATTTTAAAATAATGTGTGTTTAATTTTTATTTTTAACATAAAGAATTACAAAAACAACGAACAAGAGTTACAAAAATAGAAAATTCTATACTCTTGTAAACAAATGTGACATTATTTTTTTATTTTTTGTAACTATATTTTGTTACGTGGAAGTTTCAACTTCTTTCTTCTTATACTTCCTTTTAGGAACTTCTGTAGAGGTATCCGATTTATAATAATCCTCGCTGTAAATATAATAATTTGTATCAACATTTTTCATTTCTTTAACTAGAAAAAAAAACGAAAACGTTCGTTGAATTTTTAATTTATAAAACTCACCATCCTTGAACTTTCGATGGAACCGTGCAACGTTCGGTTTCGTCGTCGTAAACTAAACCAACGTCACAAGTTAATAAACGTAGTAAACTCTTATCTCCATTACCTCTGATGCAAGCAAAATGCTTCCTGCAATCATTTGGAAATGGGAAATATGCGTGATCTCCCTGCGTGAGTTCCAAGTCTTCAGGGCATTTAAAGTCATAATATTCTAAAAAAAAAAGTTTGTTAAATTGGTTTGTTAAATTTATACGAAAACTAAAAGATTATGCATTAAAAAAAATTTTTTTTCCATTACTAACTTCCCAAATCGCAATCTGGTAGGGAATCTGCCCAGTCGCACGATCCACGTTTGGAATTAAATCCTAGTCCATCTGGACAAAGTGATCGACTTCCAACTCCATCGACACAAGTCCAAAATGCCCTACAGTCTTTCGGATCTGGAAACGTTCCGAAACGTCTCAGACATGCGGAATCTTTAGATTCTTTTTCTGAAAGAAGGAAATTGAATTGATGAGTTTTATCAAGCCGATTAAGAATCGTATTCTGGGTATTCATACAAAGGAAAAGTTTAGAGTGGAATATATATATATATTGTATATGAAAAATTAGGTAAATGCCACCAGAATACAATTCGAAATTTAAATATAGTTCTACTTAACACGTTTCAAATACTCGTGAAGTACAGTACCTTGCGCCGCTTCGCAATCGTCTACATTTTTACCCCAGTCGCAAGTTCCTTTTTTGATACTGAAGACCAATGGATGAGGGCAACTTGATTTTGTTCCTTTACCATCGACACAGTTCCAGAAACTGGCGCAGTCGTCTTTATCGGGAAACAAGCCATTTCTTCTTGGGCATTCGTCGTTTTCTTTTGCAGGCTCTGAACCAAACATAATCTAAGACTCTCGAATAGGCAGCATATCTTTCGAAACAAAAGTTTGAATTTTACACAACTAAGACATATAAGCACTAATTTTTAATTATAACTCACGTAGCTCGGGTCTAGTAGAACAATCCACGGCGTAAGGGGATTCGCAATGCACGGAAGTTTTACCCTTTTCATTAAATACCAACCCATCTGGGCATAAACGTTCCTTTGCGTATCCTCCGTCGCACTCGTAATATTTATCGCATTGTGTTTCGTGAGGAAAAAATCCATTTTCGGGAGGACATTGTATGGCCAAAGCTATCAAAAGTACAAAGAGAAAAAAAAGCAATTTAAAATCAATTAAACGGCTCTAAAGAAGTTGCGTATAAGGAAACTTACCGTAGCCGAAACAGAGGATAATCCAGACGAACCACTTCATTTTCAATCAGAGAAATAAACTATAGAACTGGATTTCGAATGCTTAAAACTGCACTTCCTCGATGTCCTTCATTCTATTGAGGTCAGGAAAACCGTTAGGAATATTGTTGGGTAACTACAAACCAGTTCTTCTACAGACGGGTTTGACTTAAAATTCCTCATTCCTCCGAGAATTCTTGCGAAAATACTTTCCCAAAAATAACTTTTCGTTGCAAAAAACAATCTAAATTTTACACTTGAACTTTTTTTTTTTTTACTGATCTATCTATTATTGTCGAATTACTATTAAGAGAGAGTTATTTGTGGTTTGAATTTAGTAAATGGATTACTAATTCCTGGTTTTAAAATGCCACTTATTGTTAAATGTCCTCCAAATGACAAGAAGTGCTGATTCAGGAATGCGTTTAACAAGTTACGTGTTTCACTTTTAATCACTTAATATTACTTTTTTTTAAAAAAAACAGGAATAAATTATACTGAATGATATGATGGAAACAGAACAGCTTATGACTCACAGTATGCGACTCAAGTTTAGGATGTTTTTTCTTAATCTTTTTATTATTTGGTGGAAGACTCGTATACGTAACAACTCAAGTACAAAAGGAGTTTAAATTGGACTCTAATGGAAGCAGCGATTAATTAATAAATATCTAAAATATGAAATCAAATACGTCCCTTTTTTTCAAGTCCATCGTGAGTTCTATCAGGTCCACAATGGCAGCAGATGAAGTGATGAAAGAAAGATCCAGATCCTTTGGAGACTTAAAAATAAAACTTATGAAATTTTAATTAAATGACACAAAAATATATTTTAGAAGAATATCTTAGTTTATGTTATTTATTAAGTTTGGAATGTATCCAGTAGAATTACAGGCTTGAGATAAATAATGAATTATTTCAATTGAAGTTTAAATGGTTTTGTAAATTTATGTAAATTAACATTCTTCAAAGTAGGACAGTTTAAATTAGAATTAAAAAAAAAAAAGTAAATATTTTTCTTTAGAAATACAGAATGCAAAATGTGTCATTCTAGATGGAACTCCTTTTTGAATTTTGTATATAAAAAAAAAATTACATTCTTGATACGATAATTTCTTTTTCCATTTTACATTGATTCAAATATGTACCGAAAGACTGGAATCATTACGAATCAGAGCGAATTACCGACCTATCAACATGTTTATCCTCATACGTTCAACTGAATATATAAATATGGTACAGTCGACCCCCCTATAACACTGTTGATAATTCCGTTTTATATGAATTCCATGTTGTACGAGTCACTTAGATTTTACAAATACCGTGTGCCGGGCTGTGAATGGGTCACGTATTTGTAAAATCTAAGTAACTCGTACAACATGGAATTCATATAAAACGGAATTATCAACAGTATTATAGCGGGGTCAACTGTACTTCCTCTGCAAAAATGTCTGCAGTTTGAAGGAAAATGCTGTATTTCGAGAATATCCTTTGAAATATATGCGGCATGTTACTTGAAGATGAATTTCTTTTGATTCTAAACTTTCCAAAAACCCTGTATAATTCATCATCGTACAGCTATATAGCCTATATAGATATATATAAGCTAAGCACTCCGCCCTTTTGGATCCTTCTCCATGTCTACCGTGCGTAAGACCAGACCCAAAATGGAGGAAAATGATGAAATACTGAGCTCTACTTATTCGGATTAATTTAACCCCTCTGTATTTAACATTTAGTGATTTACAGATAATGATATGAATCTCTGTAAACTCGATTCTGGGATAAATATATGAGAAAGTTTATATTCAATTATCTGAATTCTTGCTGTTCTGTTAAATCCAGTGAGTTAAAAACTCTTTATATTTTTCATTTTTGGTTTATAATTTAAAGGCTCTTTCTGTGTTTAAAATTAAATCTAATACTTTCTTTGAATGTATTTGACATATAAAAACAATTTGCTTGTGTATAAAAATCTTTATTTCCAAACCAACAATAATATTAAAGATTAAACAAAATCAACAATAACTTTTGTTACATAAAATATACTTTTTTTTTGGTCAACTATTGTACAACACCACCACCCTAATATATATAATAACTTAAAAAAAACAATAATAATAATCTATTGGTCCAAGTTTGAAAAAATTATCTACAACTAAATATTTTCTTACTACAAAATCCCTATGAATAAAAATATGTATCTCCTAAAGTTACAGAATAGTTCAATGACAAATTGTTAATACAATGTGATATACTGTAATTGAAAGTCCATATTTAACACATGAAAATTCACTTTGAAGCATTGTGAAAGAGAGAAAAATCCTCCTCTTTATAACAGTTAAGGCCTCAAACAATTATTGTGACACACTTTAATCACTACCAATGTAGACAATGTCATCTAAAATAGAATGTGAAAAATTAAAATGTGTACAAATAATGGAGGCGCATACAGTATTTCTAAATATGAGATCTTTGTGGTACTCTACACATTGACAAGTTCTTTATTTTGATCTTGATTTTTATTTTAAGTACTGTATTTTTGTATATAGACACATTCAACTTATACATTTTTTAAACTTTCGTTACAACATAACATTAAAAATAACTTGATTATTATAAATATAATAATTAAATCAACATTTAAAAAATTTATATATATTTTTTGTGACAAAATTATCTTAAAAAAAATTCTATAAGTAATTTTTAATTTGTGAATTAAAATATTTCAATAATTTTATTGAAGAAAGCAATTCAGTTTTATAATTTCCTATCAAATATTTTTACATCTGATGATGATAACCGAATATTTTATCATTATACTGTTTGCGAAATGAAATTTTAAAATAAAATTGGGCTTTAAATTTGAAATAATATAGTATTTCAAGTTCAGAAATGTAAAAAAATAATTTCATTCCTGATATTTTGTGTAAAGAATTGTGCACGCCCATTGTCATATTGCAACGGCCGGACGACCAAGGCAGTTACGGCATCGAGCGACTGCTCCGCGGGATTTGATGTCGAATCTGGGAGAGCATTTAAATTTAACTTGTCAGATTTGGATTATTCGGATATAAACCAAATATTTAATAACCTAAAACATATCTATATCAACATTAGTTTATAATACCATAAAATGGTAGCTTAACTGCCTAATTTTTATACCAAATTCTGTAATTTTATTACCAAATTAGCTTAATTTTAACCAGAATAATGTTGTTTTAGATATGTTTGGAGCATTCATTATTTTTTAAAAAGTCTGTAATAAAATTCTATTAAAAATATTTAAAATGATGTTTAATTGATAAATTTATTTAAACTAAAATTAACGCTAATTATAATCTAACAATTTTTCCTTCAAAAGTCTGTTTAAAAGTATTGGTATGTCTTAAATATAAATCAATTATGGATGTAATTCAATTTTCCATAAATTTTATAAGATAATTCACAGTTAGTCTATGTTTTAAAGCATTTTATCTAATCTAAAAAGTGAGGAAGTGAACTCAGACATTCAGTCATCTCATATATATATATTTGCAGCTTTTAAAAACATATTTTTTAATATACACATAACAACATTTACATTAAAATAATGTTGGAATTAATTCAAATACTATATTAAATCAATTATCACTAACCCAAAGGAATGCAATAATAAAAGATAGAGGATAACTTACAGTTTTATATTTATATACAATATATAAAATTCATTTATTTATTTCTTCTATAGGGAAGAATTTATAAAGTAATAATATATTTTGTAAATTTCATCCTTGAATTTACAAATAATAAATTGTGTGTTTGGAAATTCCTTTTGATGTTAGAAGGAAAATTTTTAGAATTCATAAAGTAAATGAGCTAAATTTGAATTCAATATCTGGTCACATATTAATATATAATCAGATATTTTTTTTTCCCTTACGCCATTAAATTACAGATATATCTCAAGACAAATGCTTAATTAAGCATATAAGTCCGTACGTACAACATAAAATATTCATAAATGATACTAATAGTATTTTCAATTTTTGAGATTCTACTTTAAAGCTAACGACTAAAACTTATATTAGTAAAATATTCCTTTTTTTTTTTTCCTTTGAAAAAGTCAGTTAAGATTCTATCATTTTAACTGCATTCTGATAAAATGGAATAATTTTTTATATTATTACAAAATAAGGTTCTATTTATAACATTGTACATTTTTTTTTTAAATTTTGTATGCTCGTAAAATAATTATTAAAAAAAAAATTTCAAAAAATTATTTGTTAAAACTATTTTAACAACTTTTCTCAAAAATGATATATTTTCGAATTTAAATTTACATTCTTTGTTAATGACAGTGTTCCGTTACGTCGACCACGGTGGCCTTTCTCCAGCCAAATAGAAAATACCCGGCTCCTGCACCCAGTGCGACGGCCATGCATAACCACACGTTGTATGTCATAAATATTAACATCAAAAAATAGCTAGTGACCATTTGAACAACGTGGAGAATTGTTTGAATTCCATGCGGCCAACTTATCATACGGTTCCTGGAAGATACAATGCATTAGATAATTTTCTTAAATATTTAAAAATAAAANTAGTATAATTTATATAATTACAATTATTAATTGGTAAGATTTATTTTAATAACATCAGAATGCTTTGATGGAGGACTCCCATTATACCATTCCTTTTGAATAATCTTATTTTGTCAGCTGAAAAATTAGCATTTAATATCAAATTATGTTTTTGTTCATAACAATTCTGATTTTAATATTTTGTTATTAAATATGTATATACTAATTAGTTAAATATATTTTTCTTACTTAAAAATTTATAATTAAGACCTAATGAAATATACTTAAACATAATTTTAAACTTAATGATATTTTTTCCATCTCTGCATTAATTTTGATAATAATCAATTAAACTGCACCATTTAACTAATTTGTATGCAAATGAATAGATGTTATATTTGTGCTCCTTAAGATTCTTGGATAACCAATCAAGCATCTTAAGGAGCACAAATACAACATCCGGCAAGGGAAAAATCACCACAGCCCTATCAATATTTTACATCAGAAGAAGGGATCATTCTTCTATTCCAGCAAGTCTCCATGTTAAAAACATCCATATGTGGGGATATATCCAAGAGATGGAAGCACTGAAAGTTTCAAAGCATACAAGGAAGGGAGCTTCATTAATAACAAAGAAGAAAAAATGATCTCGAAAGCATGGCAAACATGCTTTGATACCACATTATAAGCTCCACATTGAGGAATTCCGTAATGTGCCTGATGGCAAAAATTTTACAAGTCATTCGATTCCAAACGAAAATTAAAAGAACATTCTAGTATTCCAAATTCATGACAGATTAGTGATAATTTATACAGATAAAGAGTAAATCAATAAGATTAAGTATAAATCAAAAAGTGCAATGCAGTACTTCTCTGCCACTCAATTATATAGAATATTTGTGTTCAGAAAAAAATTTCCAGTAAAGTTTTAAAGACAAATTTCAGCAAAAAGAAAAACGTACTTATAATCTGTGTTTACATTTATAATGAGTTTGAAGTATTCCCACTTCCTCAGCAGTTTACTTACAACTAAAATTAAACAGCAAAACACTTGCTGAGCTTACTGTTTAATTTAATATTCAAGTTTGAAGTAGTAATGAAATGTTTTATGATACTATTTACCATTATTAACAATATCAAGTTTTTATAAAGGATTTTGAATCAATGCTTTTTGTACCAACTCCACAACTCTGTTAACAAACAGATTTATCTTAAATTAATTGCTGTCTGCTTTCACCAATAACTAATAATACGTTACTGATTAACAAACTATTTTATGTTAATGTTAACTGACTATATGCTTGATAATACTTATGCCACAATTTTTGAGTATGAAATAAAAGCATCGATAAATAATAAGCTCTTAATAATAATATTTGTCTTACTGTGTTGTTATTATTAAGTTTAAACAGTCATTTTAAACAATCGAATAACTGAAATTATATAATCTATGTTAAAAAGGTAGACCATCTGAATGATAACAAAAATACAGTAAGATTAATTCAATCTGTGGTCTGTTATAAAAGGGAAAATTTTTTATCAAATTTAAATAATTTTTAATTAAATAAGATCTTTATTTTATAAGATCTTCATTCTTCTATCTTATCAAATTTAAGACATTTAACATTATATGTATTGTGTCAATTGTGTCATTGCTATTCTGTAGAAACTAAAAGTTTTTCTCTTTATATAAATTGAATTTCATTACATCATGATCAGTCGAAATTAACTTAAAACAGATCGTAACTTTCATTATATTTATCAAAAACAATTGTAATCATGACAAATATAATTTATATTCAGAATATTTGTAAGTTTTTCTTCTTTGAAATAATCAAACAAACTATGCAATTACAAAAAAAAACAAGCAAAAATTCGATTTAACTAATTGTTAAACAAATTTTAATCCATTTTCAAGGGTCATCTTCAGGTCGAATTTTTGCTGGTTTGTTGGTAATATCATAGTTTGTTTATCATGGTGGTTATTTTGAAATAATTGGCTTTTCTAATACTTATTTAATTTCAATTGATCTATATTGTTTTAACTGGCAATTTTATGCCTTAACCAGTTTCATTTAAATGAAAGCAACCCATTCAGGCCCATGCACAGGATATTTAAAGGATGGGGTTTTAAAAAGAGCACATTATTTTTTGAATTTGTTAATTCTTTCCAAATGGAAGTTAAATCCCCAAAATTCCATAAACATAGCCATGAACTTAGTGTTATGTCTTATTTTCCAGTTTAAGGATTCTTAAGAGAAACAAATTTTTAGTTGTCTGACTGACAAATAAAGATAATTAGCTGATATTAGTGTCATCTGCTGAGTGTTTTTGAAATGTTATTTTTATTTAATAACAAAAGTATTTTCAAACGCACAATTTTTATTCTAAAAAATTAAATCTATTTACTACTTCAAAAAACTAAAAAAATTAAATTACAAAATGATGTCATTTATCTAATTAATTAGCATAAAATACAATTATTTTCATGTTTATTTCAAACTTAAACTGGTTTACATTATAATAATAAAGTATCAAATTTGACTTTAATTATAAAACTTTTAATAATACAAGGAATATTCAAAAAGTTCCAGTTATGGGTCAAAACATGAAATCATGGTAAAAAATATAAAGAAATTTATTTAATATTAATATTTTTCAAAATATTTGCCCTAAATTTTGACATGCTTTCTCTAACTAAAGTAACATTTAGAAAAATCAGTGCCTCTTTCAGGAATTACAAAGCATTCTTCAATTCATTTTGTACGAGTTCTATTGATTCAAACTTCCTTTTTTAAAATTAGGAATGCTGGTCTGAAATCACCGTAATCCCTTGATCTAGTTGCTAATGACTTTTTCCTTTATTAAAGTTGAAAACGAAACTTTAAAAAGAAAATAGCTTGATTCAAAGCAAACCAAAGAAGCTACTTTTTCTAAGTGTATTGAAGAACTTGATGATTATGAAAAATATTACATAAATTTCTTCATATTTTAACACGCTTTGATTTTTTGATCCATTCTTGGAACTTTCTGAACACAACTTGTAGCAAATTTATTTGACTTTCAGCAGAACTCATTGCAATAGTGATTACAATTATTATTATTATTTTTAAATACATTTAATAAACAGCATCATTCCTTTTACGTTTAGGCGTTTAAATATATGATTTTAAAAATTTATTTAAACTGAAAATGAAGCTAAAGAGTCTTGAAAATGTTTCCCAATTAAAAGTTGAGGTCTTAAATATTTAATTTTATTTAAATGAAGTTAATTAATTTGTTATGAGCTAAGAGTTAACTGAGTTAATTCTTACCTAGCTATTTTATGAATTTCAGTCATTGTTTTTCCATCTTGTCCAGTGACAGATATTGTTGTGTATTGAAGAGAAGAAAAATATTGTTTAAATAAAAATTCTCTGAAGAATTTCAGACCTTCATATAACATTGCCAACAAAAATATTCCAATTATTGAACCGACAAGACCTGAAAAATTAAAGGAATAAATCAAAAAGTGAATGAATTGTTTTGGATATTATTTAATTTTTTATATAAGATGTGATTAGAGAATAAAAATATTTAACATAAATCTTATTATAAATTTTTAAAATGTGTGTAAAATATATTAAATAAATGAAAATGAATCACATACTATATTTAATTTCAAGTAAACTTTAGATATGTTTGAAAACTTTATGATATTAATATGCAATTTACACAACGTAATCAATATATCATCATTAAGTGTAAGTTAAAAGATTAAAAGTTAAAAATAAAAACATCCAAATCCAAATTAAAGCCAAACAATTGTCAATTATATTGGACTATATTACTACTATTATTNAAATTCAATAATTTAAAATGCAGAATTCCAATATAAAAAAAAAGTCAAAAATATTTATGTAATTATATTTAGCTATTTATTTATTGCGATTATTTCATAATATTTTATAAATAACTTGACTAAAAACAAATTTATTTTATTTACTGCAAATGTGTAGTGAATGAATGAGAATTATATTTTAAAATAGGCATTATTTATGATATGATATATCAAATATTTACAGAATTTTATAAACATTTGATTAGATTTAAATTCATACTTCAAAATTTTATAAAAATATCTTAAGTTTACCATCATGTGTCCATTTGGACTGCCATGATCATGAACAATCGTATCGTGGATATGATCCAAAGATGCAGTAGTCAAAGATCCGGCCGTATCGTGATGAACGTGTTTGGCTGGATCCGAAACTTCTTTATCCATATGATGTATGCTGTGATTCATAGCTGTCATAACAGATTCTAATAACGTTGCTGCCGTCGTCATTATAGAAGGCATTGTCGTATCATTGATAGTCGTATGAGACGTATGACCCATATGTCCGTGTCCATGTCCGTGATGGTGATCACCCATAATTATAAATTTAAGATATCTGTAAAAATAAATAGTTTAAATTAGTTTGAAATTAATATTTTACATTTAATTGCAATATTTTCAAAAATTAGTAGTTCTAAAATTACATTTGCAAATCATTATTATGTATTAAAAAAAATGAGTTTAGTATGATACTTTTGATTTTAAAATACATTAATTTATTTTCATTGCAATTCAATAATTCTGGTTTTAAATTTCTACAATTTGATATATTACAAATAATTCAAATATATTATCTTACTTCTTTGTTAGCTGTAAATATTTATGTTAATACCTCCTTACAGGGCAAAGCTGTATAAATAACATTAATACTTTATAAGCTACTTTTAGGTTTATAAGTAAAATGCAGAGATGCTTATTGCTTTAGAAACATTAAAAATAGCTTTACTTTACATGTTTGTATGTAACATTATCATTTTATTTATTTCTTTGTACTGTTGACCTTCAATATAACAGATTAATTAGAAGAAGCAATGGTTTGATAATGGCAATTGTCTTCTTATCTGAAGATGTCACGATCAACTACAAAACAAACTTTATATGAGATATGATAAGAAAAACAAGCAGTTTATATTGTGATAAATACATATAAAGCAACACAACACTTCCAAGCTGCTGGCACAATGTCTAGCAGATATTCTGCACACTAAGTGACTCACAGAGTGAGTCGATAGTAATAATCACTAACAGAGCAATTATATCTATAGAAATATTAAATTAAAAAAATCTTTAACACTCAAATTATAAGAAAATTAAACTTAATGAAATCATTTGAGCCTTAAGACTCATTTTTGGTATGTAAATTCTTGTTTGCTTTTTAAAAAAATGTGTTTTACATTTCTGAAAATGAAATCTAAGAACTCTCAAATCTTTCTGGTTTAAGTATTTAAAAAGTTCATTCCAATAAATTTTCTTATTTCAAAATGTTTGAATAATAAACAGTGATATTTATATCCATTGCTAAACTTTATACTTTAAATATTTTATGTAATAGTATATAATTCTAAATCACTTAACACTATTCATTGAAATACAACTCTTCTAATTCATTTATTTAAAACACAAAATAATTACGAAATAAAAAAATCTAATATCATATATTCAACTCATAAAAGGATTTTGTTTATTTCTTTGTGTTTTCACTTCAAAAACATTCATTTTCAGATGTTCTCGGATTGTAAATTCAAACGGAATACTTTTAAAAGACTTTTCGGTTTGAATTTGTAATCCGAGAATGTCTGAAGAGGAGATGTTTTGGCTTTGAAAACATAGAAAATAAATTACTGTTTGCTATGATTTCAAAATGCAAAGTTCGCTTTGAAAACATTATTGAGAAATAAATAAAAGATTTCTTTAAGAAAACTGCAACAAAAAAAATTTTAATGGAAACTTACTCCATCATATAGCAGACTTTTGGCTTTATGCACGTCCCTAACCCAAATTAGTCTGTTAAATCGAGATTTTTTAAAAAAAATCTTTTTCTAATAAGTTGTTTTTGAGCATCTTCGTGTTTCGTTTTTGTCTTTTAATGTTATCAAATTACTTTTTCACATAACAATTATTATTATTGTGGAATATGTTTTTATTTCTTTATGAATGAAAGTACTATTATGCCTGTTTATTATTATCTTAATCATACTTAATCATCTATTTAATTAATGAATGATTCTACATGATGATTAATTTGAAATTTGAAGAGCAATGAAGCTTTTTAAAGTTTAAAATTTCAATTTTTAAATACAATAGCTTAATTTGAGGATACATATATGTATAGATAGCCAATTGTGTATACATACTGTATGCATAAATAGCCACTTTGAATATTTATATTGAGTGATAAGTTAAAAAAAAANTAAAAAATTCCATGATTTTTTAAAAATTAATATATAAATTTTATTTAAATAAGTAAAAGTCTCACGTTGCATCATAAAATTGAATTTTCTTAAAGAGAGGTGACGGGAAATTCAAAATAATTTAAACAGAATAAATCGCATACTGAGAAGGAGAAATCATTTATTGAGTGTTATTTTGGTCCAGCACAGACCCATTCAAGGTCATTGCATTTCTTCCCATCCCTTCCTGAAACTTACAATGGAAGCAGAAGAGTTTTGGTGGGAAAACAAGTCATCCTTGATGGTGTTTTTGAAAACATGACTTTAACTCTATGGCATTATTTTGGTATACTTCCAAAAAATGTGGACTTCTGAAATTCTGTGGGCCATTTGAAGATGAAAATTTCCAGTTAGAGAGAAGACTTAATCAGATGTTTGGGAGCGTTGGGTATAGGACACAATCACAATCATTTAAGTGTGAATCTGTCTTTGTGTTATTAGAGGAAAGATTAGATTTAAACGAATAAAGTCTTAGTGGCTATCATGAGTCAATATCTATCAGTTCAGCAAAATATTTGCATCAAAGTTGATGTGCTTGGTTTGCTTATGCTATACAACCTGCATCATTTGACATTAGTCATTTTGGGCTTTTCTGATTCCTTTTAAATGTTTCTTTCCAATGATATACATTTCTTACCTTTCTGTTCATATTTCCTTTGAAATTTCTTTGATATGGAAATTTTCTTTGACTCTCACACTTAGCTGCTTATAAGTTTACAAATTCTATTTTATTGGTTATTATTGCTAAATAATATTTTGGTTTAAGTAGGTCCTATCATTCTGTACAAATAAACACCAATTTCAATGTGCTATCTCTTCGCAATCCAAAGTTATACACTGCCCAAATGCTGTGCGACACTGCCATTTTCAGCATTCACGCACAACCACAAACCCCCTTCACAGCTGCACACCCCACTACCCACCAATTTAAATATGAACATAAACCCTCTAGCCAACAAAATTTTAATTGTTAGATTATCATTTATAGTTTACTAGCAGACCCCGCCACGCGTTGTTGTGGCTCAAAATGTATCTATTACAAATGTATAACACTTCCCCATGGGGGGGAATTTTTCGAAAAATCCCTTCTTAGTGTACATTCTGTTGACGTACCCTATTAAGACACAATGAAAAACGCAAAAAACCACATCTAAAATAGTATAATAGATGCCAAGTTCTTCACGGTAAGCCTTAATCCTGTCCCTCTCCCCCGCAGGGGGATATGGAAAAATCCCTTCTTAGTGTATATTCTGTTGATGTACTGATCTGATCTACTTTAGTTCATCCTCACAGAAAAGCATAATGACTCACAGAAAAGCAAACTTACGTACTCGCAGAGTTAGCACCATCTGTTGGACATAAAAGCCTTAATCCTAGATAATCTTTTAATTTATATGAATGTTTAACGGAATAATATACAGTCTATGTCCACCCTGAAGTTCCATTCTAAATATTGGTGAAATAATTTTTTAAATCGGATGAGTAGTTTCGGAGATTAGCTCTTGCATATAAACTTACAAACATTACCTCTTTATAATATTAGTATAGACAAGTTATAAGCATGACAAATCTTGTCATTGTCTTGGTCATTCCAGTTTTCGTACACCCTCTATACCTAACCGAATTTAAAGATGTATTTGGGTCTAAAAGGAGCGAGAGCAACAGATGGATTCTGTGATATTTGTGGATTCCCTGACTTTTTCTGCTAAAAAAATCTTATTCCCTGATTTTCCAGGTCTATACAGAACCTGTAACTAACACTATAACAATGAATTATGTTCATTTTTTATGCATGTAATATAATTTATGGATAAAGAAACATCTTATGATGTAATTATAGTAATCCCATTAAATTAAGAAATTCAAATTTAATGTAAAAATAGGTTATTATTTCACTGAAATGCAATATATATTTTTTTACTTCATGAAAAAACTCAATAAACCAAAGTTATACGAGTACAAAATAAAATATAGCAAGTAAAATTTGAGTAGGAGTACTTTAGTGGGAGTGTTCTAAAAAATTTTGTGGGTCATGAAGTGTTTATTTTTTGAAATTAAATCATCATATTGGAAAAAAATTATACAAGTTAATGGTTTAGGTAAGTTTATTTATTATTACATTATTGTTGGCTATAACTAATATAATATATTAAATACATTTATTAATATTTTTGTATCAGAGCTTAGCTGTTAGATATTAAATGGTGATTCACAACAGAACAAACAGTAATTTCAAGATTAATTTCTACATTTAAAAATGCCATGTTTCGAAATTTACTGTAACATATAAATAGTTCGTAACAATTATAATTCAAGTTTCAAAATGTGGATGAAAATTATGCAAGCTAAAATAATTACAACTAATAACTTATAGTAATTTGACAGTAGTAATTTTACAAAGTTTTACTTATGAATTTCTTTGAAAATGATTGACAAACTATCGGCTGTTTATAAATAAAACAATTTGATAATTAAAATTCTTATGAATATTGGAGTAAAAAGTGGTTAAATAATTAAAATTAATGGAAAACGTCATTCTGGTGTAATCATGTTAAAAACAGATTACTGTTATTGATGTATCTAATTTTACTTGTTCTATTAATATTCTAGCAGTAATGCTATAATTATACTTGTTCTATTTTTTTCATTCCTATTATAGATATTTTCATGTGTATCATATTCTATATTAAAATGGCTTACAATTCAGTACGAAAAAATTTAATTGTATTTTTTACGTTCTTTAAAGTATTTCGTGTACAACAATTATTCAAAAATTACTAAATAATTTATCAACGATATGTTAATTAATTAATATCTAATTTCATACCTCCGACAGTTGTAACTTTCCATTGTTCAAATAATATTGTGACATCTACTCCAGCATGAAAATACATCTAAAAAAAATAATAATAATAATTAAATTTTGATGTTAGTGGTGGTCAAAATAACTTTACAAAGTTTTAAATATTCAAATAGGTATATATAATCAATAGCATAAGTATTATTATGAAGTTATAAAAGAATTAATGTTTTAGATCTGAGGTTTTGACTGGTTATAATATATTTAAATAACTTGATATGCAGTATATAACCAATTAATCATAACACCACATTATTCAAGATGACTTGTGAAGAATATTTAGTCAATAAAGGCAAGAGAATACAGTACAATGCAGTTTGTTTCAGGAATCTCGTCCAAGCAACGTATAGGACTATAAAAAGGACTGTAGAAGTAAGTACAAATTTTAAAAAAGATTTATGATGATTGCAATTAAAATTTCTTTAAACTTAAACTAGGAATATGAAAATAACATTTCGGATTCGATGCAGAGTTAAGGCAAGCATTCAAATGCTTGCCTTAACTCTGCTCTCAATTGCTTTAATCTCTTCAAACTATTCAAGAAGTCTGTTGAGACTGTTGCATACAATAGCTTCAAAGACTTCTTGGTGAGCACTTCCATATTAATTACTTAAAAATGCCAGTAATACATATTTACTAATAATGGGAACACTGAAAATTTGAAATGATATCATACATTTCAATGAATCTATAATAAATAATATGTATCTAAATAATATTTAATAATAAAACATATAACAACTAAATTACACTAAAATTTTAATTATTCAACAATATTAGAACTGGAAATGTGAAGAATTTGAAAACATTCAATGCACTTTGATAGTATAATTTAAACTTCAATTTGGCTAGTTATGATTAATTTCTTGATCTTCTCACTTCTACATTCATCCACAATTACTAAACTTTTTTAAGTGGTGTTGAACTGGTGCAGTGATTAAGAACTACATGAAATAAGGATGATGACAATACAAAATAACGAGGAATAGGCACATTCTGCTGTTATTATCAGATGATTTGTCAGATATGATATACGCCAGCAACAGAAACTAACAGATAATCAAATAACAGATAAAAGAAGTTTTACTGTATCTAATATTTACCTTGTAAATCTAAAAAACTATGATTTAGCAGGCATAAAGGTATTTTATGTCTACTTGTAAACTAGTACTTTCAATCCTATTGTAGGATTACTTTCAGGTTCAACATACATTAAAACTGAATATTACCACCACCTGAATCCTTATTATTTATTATATTTTTGCATATATTCCTCTCCAAATTATGCATAATTGTTCCTGCTTTGCATTATCAAGTTCTTGTCTGAATATTTCTGGACACTCTTTTATTATCTGTCTAGACATCAATGATATTATTAAAAATATAGAACAATTATTTTTTCCAGACTTGCCCCATTTTAAGAATTATAAAAAATTACTCTATATTCTGTTAAGTCTATTAGTTATTGTAGTTAGTCTACTATTTCCTTGTTATCTAGGCATTTTTTTTATTTGTTTCACTCAAATTATGAATGAATTATTTATTATTTAAATTTAAACAAATAAACATCAACTAGACAAATCATTAGATATTTAAATTATGAAAACAATTTAGCAATATACGTAGAAAAAATTTGAATATAATCAAAGAAAAACTTCTAAGCACCAATTAAAACTCATGTTAAAAAGAAAACTACACTTTGTTGGAACTAACTTTTAAAATCCAAGCACACTTGCGCCATTCTGGCTCATCTTTAGGAGCATGTTTTTCAAGCCATGTTTGAAATGATTTAACTCTTTTAAATTAATTAATTAGAGGTATAATCCTTTCTTTAATGTTTAACTCGAAACAATATTTCATGAATTTCCTTCCGAGCATTTACGAGAGATAAACACACAATCTTCTAATATTCAATCAATTTAATCACAGAAGCTGGTTTTCATCTTAAATTGGTTTAAAGTTATTCTAGCATTACATGTATAGTTAATATTTTAACCATATATTACTGTATTACTGCAGTAATNTTGTTTTAAATTTCGGGTGAACTCTTTTAAAAAGAGAATATAATTGGATTGTAATAGTTTATTAATGTTTTTAAAAGCCACCTTATCGAAGTCACAAAAATAACAACTTCCAATCGCAACCTTCTAAGTACTTTCAGAACGATTAAATCTATCTTCAAAGCAACTTATTAATAAAAAAAAAAACACTTCTTAAAATAAAAATTATAAGACATAATTACACGTTTCATCAGTCTAAAAGTACTCGGAAGATAACTTTGGTCGAAAGTTATTTTTGTGACCAATAAAGTAGTTTTTTGTGGATTTGTAGAATGTCAAAATATTACTTATTGAATTTTAATAGTTTTATTGTAATAAGTTCTTTTAATGTATTCTAAATAATGCAACTTTAATAGAAAATTTTAGACAATACTCCAGATTTAAGAAACACTTTGAATCTAAGACGCACCAAGTTCAGAAACGTACGAAAAAGTACATCTCGAATTCAAAGTAATGCAGCGGGTTTTTGAAAATTTGCAATTTAATTTAAATTCAATAATTTAAAATGCAGAATTCCAATATAAAAAAAAAGTCAAAAATATTTATGTAATTATATTTAGCTATTTATTTATTGCGATTATTTCATAATATTTTATAAATAACTTGACTAAAAACAAATTTATTTTATTTACTGCAAATGTGTAGTGAATGAATGAGAATTATATTTTAAAATAGGCATTATTTATGATGTGATATATCAAATATTTACAGAATTTTATAAACATTTGATTAGATTTAAATTCATACTTCAAAATTTTATAAAAATATCTTAAGTTTACCATCATGTGTCCATTTGGACTGCCATGATCATGAACAATCGTATCGTGGATATGATCCAAAGATGCAGTAGTCAAAGATCCGGCCGTATCGTGATGAACGTGTTTGGCTGGATCCGAAACTTCTTTATCCATATGATGTATGCTGTGATTCATAGCTGTCATAACAGATTCTAATAACGTTGCTGCCGTCGTCATTATAGAAGGCATTGTCGTATCATTGATAGTCGTATGAGACGTATGACCCATATGTCCGTGTCCATGTCCGTGATGGTGATCACCCATAATTATAAATTTAAGATATCTGTAAAAATAAATAGTTTAAATTAGTTTGAAATTAATATTTTACGTTTAATTGCAATATTTTCAAAAATTAGTAGTTCTAAAATTACATTTGCAAATCATTATTATGTATTAAAAAAAATGAGTTTAGTATGATACTTTTGATTTTAAAATACATTAATTTATTTTCATTGCAATTCAATAATTCTGGTTTTAAATTTCTACAATTTGATATATTACAAATAATTCAAATATATTATCTTACTTCTTTGTTAGCTGTAAATATTTATGTTAATACCTCCTTACAGGGCAAAGCTGTATAAATAACATTAATACTTTATAAGCTACTTTTAGGTTTATAAGTAAAATGCAGAGATGCTTATTGCTTTAGAAACATTAAAAATAGCTTTACTTTACATGTTTGTATGTAACATTATCATTTTATTTATTTCTTTGTACTGTTGACCTTCAATATAACAGATTAATTAGAAGAAGCAATGGTTTGATAATGGCAATTGTCTTCTTATCTGAAGATGTCACGATCAACTACAAAACAAACTTTAAAACGACGAAAGCTTTATGTAAATGATTCTGTATATTTTTTGTGATTCAAATGTATGTACTAATGCCAAATTGTTCAATATTTACTATAACCGTCATTAAAAAAAATTATGATATTTTAAAATAAGAAATTATAACGTAGTAAAATACTAAAAACTTTCACTTTACTTCTGAACTGTTGATTTTACAAAACAATTTCTATAATTTAATAAAAAAGTAAATTTTGGAATATATCTGCGATAAAAATAGACAAAATTTGAAGAAATACTCTATATTCTGTGTCTAATAAAGTATATATATAAATATATTCGAGAAAACAAAATTAAATTCTGAAAAACTGTGTTTACGTATATTTATGCCCAGATATGTATAGCAAATAAATATTTACAGAAATCACATTATAGTTGTTTTTGTATAAACTTTGTTATCTAACATTGTAGATAATTTTGATAGCATTCAAGTTTCTGTAATAAATCATATCAACATTAAAGTTTTGTTATAAAAATTAAGACTTTTCGTAGATAAATAAATAAAAATCTCATAGACAATAATAATCTTTTCCTTTTTCTGTCAATCACTCAATTTAATCAGATCGCATATAGGATATCCTTCATTACTAACTTGACAGATTTAATTTTTATATCTCATGACTTGCATTTTGAAAAGTAAATTGAAATTATTCATTTACAAACATTCATTTTTAAATTTTAAACCAATTCTTGAATGAATTTAACAACTTTATAATAGATGCACTTGATTTAAAACTTTTTATTCTACATTTCTTTCGAAGTTTTTGAATATTTACTTATGTTTTGATCCCGGGAAGCAATCTTAACTCTATAACTCAAATTAAAATTCATTCAATGTATAAACTTTCAAATTATTATTATTTCTATTATTAATTTTAAAATGATAAGAATCCAAAATTCATGTACGTTAACTAACGATTTAATATAATTAAAATATATAACACGTTGTTTTAAATTTCGGGTGAACTCTTTTAAAAAGAGAATATAATTGGATTGTAATAGTTTATTAATGTTTTTAAAAGCCACCTTATCGAAGTCACAAAAATAACAACTTCCAATCGCAACCTTCTAAGTACTTTCAGAACGATTAAATCTATCTTCAAAGCAACTTATTAATAAAAAAAAAAACACTTCTTAAAATAAAAATTATAAGACATAATTACACGTTTCATCAGTCTAAAAGTACTCGGAAGATAACTTTGGTCGAAAGTTATTTTTGTGACCAATAAAGTAGTTTTTTGTGGATTTGTAGAATGTCAAAATATTACTTATTGAATTTTAATAGTTTTATTGTAATAAGTTCTTTTAATGTATTCTAAATAATGCAACTTTAATAGAAAATTTTAGACAATACTCCAGATTTAAGAAACACTTTGAATCTAAGACGCACCAAGTTCAGAAACGTACGAAAAAGTACATCTCGAATTCAAAGTAATGCAGCGGGTTTTTGAAAATTTGCAATTTAATTTAAATTCAATAATTTAAAATGCAGAATTCCAATATAAAAAAAAAGTCAAAAATATTTATGTAATTATATTTAGCTATTTATTTATTGCGATTATTTCATAATATTTTATAAATAACTTGACTAAAAACAAATTTATTTTATTTACTGCAAATGTGTAGTGAATGAATGAGAATTATATTTTAAAATAGGCATTATTTATGATGTGATATATCAAATATTTACAGAATTTTATAAACATTTGATTAGATTTAAATTCATACTTCAAAATTTTATAAAAATATCTTAAGTTTACCATCATGTGTCCATTTGGACTGCCATGATCATGAACAATCGTATCGTGGATATGATCCAAAGATGCAGTAGTCAAAGATCCGGCCGTATCGTGATGAACGTGTTTGGCTGGATCCGAAACTTCTTTATCCATATGATGTATGCTGTGATTCATAGCTGTCATAACAGATTCTAATAACGTTGCTGCCGTCGTCATTATAGAAGGCATTGTCGTATCATTGATAGTCGTATGAGACGTATGACCCATATGTCCGTGTCCATGTCCGTGATGGTGATCACCCATAATTATAAATTTAAGATATCTGTAAAAATAAATAGTTTAAATTAGTTTGAAATTAATATTTTACGTTTAATTGCAATATTTTCAAAAATTAGTAGTTCTAAAATTACATTTGCAAATCATTATTATGTATTAAAAAAAATGAGTTTAGTATGATACTTTTGATTTTAAAATACATTAATTTATTTTCATTGCAATTCAATAATTCTGGTTTTAAATTTCTACAATTTGATATATTACAAATAATTCAAATATATTATCTTACTTCTTTGTTAGCTGTAAATATTTATGTTAATACCTCCTTACAGGGCAAAGCTGTATAAATAACATTAATACTTTATAAGCTACTTTTAGGTTTATAAGTAAAATGCAGAGATGCTTATTGCTTTAGAAACATTAAAAATAGCTTTACTTTACATGTTTGTATGTAACATTATCATTTTATTTATTTCTTTGTACTGTTGACCTTCAATATAACAGATTAATTAGAAGAAGCAATGGTTTGATAATGGCAATTGTCTTCTTATCTGAAGATGTCACGATCAACTACAAAACAAACTTTATATGAGATATGATAAGAAAAACAAGCAGTTTATATTGTGATAAATACATATAAAGCAACACAACACTTCCAAGCTGCTGGCACAATGTCTAGCAGATATTCTGCACACTAAGTGACTCACAGAGTGAGTCGATAGTAATAATCACTAACAGAGCAATTATATCTATAGAAATATTAAATTAAAAAAATCTTTAACACTCAAATTATAAGAAAATTAAACTTAATGAAATCATTTGAGCCTTAAGACTCATTTTTGGTATGTAAATTCTTGTTTGCTTTTTAAAAAAATGTGTTTTACATTTCTGAAAATGAAATCTAAGAACTCTCAAATCTTTCTGGTTTAAGTATTTAAAAAGTTCATTCCAATAAATTTTCTTATTTCAAAATGTTTGAATAATAAACAGTGATATTTATATCCATTGCTAAACTTTATACTTTAAATATTTTATGTAATAGTATATAATTCTAAATCACTTAACACTATTCATTGAAATACAACTCTTCTAATTCATTTATTTAAAACACAAAATAATTACGAAATAAAAAAATCTAATATCATATATTCAACTCATAAAAGGATTTTGTTTATTTCTTTGTGTTTTCACTTCAAAAACATTCATTTTCAGATGTTCTCGGATTGTAAATTCAAACGGAATACTTTTAAAAGACTTTTCGGTTTGAATTTGTAATCCGAGAATGTCTGAAGAGGAGATGTTTTGGCTTTGAAAACATAGAAAATAAATTACTGTTTGCTATGATTTCAAAATGCAAAGTTCGCTTTGAAAACATTATTGAGAAATAAATAAAAGATTTCTTTAAGAAAACTGCAACAAAAAAAATTTTAATGGAAACTTACTCCATCATATAACACACTTTTGGCTTTACGCACGTCCCTCACCCAAATTAGTCTGTTAAATTGACATTTTTATATCTTTTTCTAATAAGTTGTTTTCGAGCATCTTCGTGTTTCTTTTTTGTCTTTTAATGTTATCAAATTACTTTTTCACATAACAATTATTATTATTGTGGAATATGTTTTTATTTCTTTATGAATGAAAGTACTATTATGCCTGTTTATTATTATCTTAATCATACTTAATCATCTATTTAATTAATGAATGATTCTACATGATGATTAATTTGAAATTTGAAGAGCAATGAAGCTTTTTAAAGTTTAAAATTTCAATTTTTAAATACAATAGCTTAATTTGAGGATACATATATGTATAGATAGCCAATTGTGTATACATACTGTATGCATAAATAGCCACTTTGAATATTTATATTGAGTGATAAGTTAAAAAAAAAAACAATACAAAAAAATTCACATTACAGTTAATTCATATAGTATATAAATAAATAAGTTAAATAATTATTATAATTAATGTTTTTGATCATTTTAAAACTATTTCTGATTGATTAATTGAAATTTTCTGAATTTTCATTTGTTGTGCCGTCAACTTTACAGTTTATGCACGAACTGATCGTATATTAATTCATACATGAAACAAAGTTAGATACTACTAGGGGTGACTTGTTGGCTCAAAAATGTGCCGTGACCAGATTTAAAAAATTATTTAGATTAATAATAATCAGGATTTTTAACAAATAATAAAACAGCAAGCATAACCTATTTTTGTACAGTTTATTTATTTGTTTATATAGATTTATGGTATTAACCAGAAAAGTTATAAGAATATGATGACAACAAATTTAAGGCATTAAGGCATGTAATTACAGTAAGCATTAGCATCAATAATTTACATTGAAAACTGATAAAAATTTTTAAGAGGCACTTAAATTGAAGTGAAGGTATGATCTTTTACTGAATCGGTAAAAGATATAAATGGAAAGATTGTAAAATGTGTGGCAATGTACGCACTCCCATACATGCAACAATTAAAGAGTGAATCGGGAATAGGATTCGATCAATCATGCTGTTCCTGATGCAAGATAAACTTACACATATTCCATCAAACCGATGGCAACTAGTAGCAATGGCATGCATTTCTACATCTAATATCTTCTTGTGTTATTTTTATCCGAGGGCTGGCCCTAAGTATGATAGATGCAATAATAAATGACAATAACTTAGATGCAATTTTTTTATAACAATAATTTAGATTTTAAAATATAAATAAAAAACTAAATTTGTTAATCGAAATGTTTAATTTTTGTCATTGAATAATTTGATTTAATAACATTATTGGATATTCATCTGCTCCTGGATGTAACACTGAAAATCTAATTCACTCACTGCTATTATTGGTTTATTGACAGCAGTTACCTTTATATAAAATAACTCCTTTATAACAAAGCAATCCATGTCAAACAAAGCAATAGCAAAGGGAAAAAGTATACAAGTACTTTACACTTAATAACTTGAATAGATTAATGTTAAAAAATTAATAGTTTAGGAGTGATTTAAACTAAACAATGTATGTAGAAATCACAATAAACACATTCTATCAAAGAACCTTAATTGAATTCCAATGAGATTTAATCCAAAATAAAACTTTCGGACTAATGCTTTTGATCTATAAATGGAGATCATCAATCATCTTCAAATCCATATATTCAAAGATGGAATGCTTGAATAGAACGATTGATCATTCTATTCAAGCATTCCATCATTGAGTATACCAGTAGCGTGCAGTGACATATGATGATAGGAAGCTGTGTTCCCATAAAAATTATAAAACAAATACTGGAAATGACAAAAATAAACAGTTTATTTAATTTAATTCTAAAATTGATGTTATTTTAGATAAATTGCTTAATTGTGTGTATTTCACAACCTTAGACATGACGAGCCATTCGAAGTAACCATTCATCGTGACAAAAGCCGTTTTGTAAGTGTCACAAGCTTCTATTGGAATGTGCCAATATCCAGAACTAATTCTAAAATATATACATAGACGTGAAAAAAAGATATGAGAACTTGTTTATGAAAATAATCACACAATAAGTTCTTATATCTTTGTTTCGTGTCAATGTATTTATCTTCTTTAATAGACATGTTTATTGCTGTATCATTTCAGTCTTTCAATTGGTGTTGTAAACTCATGTAGAAACCACATTTTGCTATTACTTGAATAGTTTAATATGTCTTTTTTTTTCCCAGCAATATTAGTCCCACTTTTTATACAATTGCTTTTTCTCTTTGACTTTACAGCCAGCTTTTCTACTTATCACCGATTCTCCAAAAGATGATGAATTGGTGATAGATAGGAAAGCTGGCTTTTAAACTGGACTTAGAAATCAACCAAAGACAGACTCTAGATAGTGTAAGAAACAGCACTCAGAAAATTCCGTTACATTTCTAAGCCTCTCGCAGCTTAATTTCGGTGTTCTGATAATACACAAAGAACTATCCATTAATTACATGAACAATTTTTGAGCCTCTCCCCCAGTTGCATACAATGATGTACTTTTAGCAAACCCCCTCCCTCCCTTACACTGTAAATGTAATTAAAAGAATTTTCCTAATAACAAATAAAATCATATAAATAAATCTTGTATACCCAAATCATACTTAAACACAGTAATAAACTTTTAATAATCACGTAATTAGTATCATTAAAATATGACTGATTTGAATAATTTTAAAAAGGAATATTATTTTCTTAATTATTAATAGAGCACAAGCTATTTATACACTATATAAAATATTTTAACAGAGTTTGTATATTAGTTTTTTTACTGAAAATTCTATATACAGTGACACGATTCCATTTTGTTATCTAACTAATCACTCTATATAACAGTACTAATAAGTGACCTATTAAGTTGTTTCTATTAAAAACATATAATTCTTCAAATATAAAAACAAAATTATTCGTGTTAGAAATTATATAGTTTATATAAGATAAAATTATTAAGATAAGATAATAGGTAAAAATTTTAGTAAGAAAGTTCTTTAGAAATTAATTATAGATTTTCAAGAATAAACTTCAAACAAAACACATTAAATTTTTAATTCCTCAACACAAACTCTTATAGAATATGTAAGTTTTAAAAGAGGTTATTGTTTATATAAGAACTGTTAAATGTCTGTAAATGTATCAGAACATAGAAAAGAACTAAAAACATCTCCCTGCAATATGGTAACAAACAGAATGACTTCTAGATTATTTTTAACAGCCTGATTAGCAACTTTTATTCAATTTAGTACAAGTATATCACTGTGTACTTTACACAGTATAAGGAACTACTGAATAAAAATGAAAGAAACTATTAACTGGATTTATCTGGTTGTAAATGTGACATTTAGACATTTCAATTTTTTACTAGAAACAACTGGAGAAAAAACATTCTAGAACATTCGATGTGGATATATAAGTAGAGTAACCAAAAAGTGCTTCATCACATATTTCATTAGAAACAGATGGATCAGCAACGTCTGACAATACGAAACTTTAAGAAGAACACATTCACATGATGTTCTATCACTTCAAAAGTGGCCATTATGCAACAAAAGATTGCAATTTCATATGCAAAATGTTTGTTAAAGCATTCACAACTGAACAAAGGTCAGCCAGCTGTTGCAAATATCAAAAGGCCAATAATGCAGAAGGCAGCAATGATCTATTTGTTTGGCATCATCGTAATGGAGCTGTTTTCAACCATCATCATTGTCACGAAAGAACTCTACTATGAACAACTGTATCATTTGAACACCACACTCAAAGAACTTGTTGAAAAATCGACCATAACAACATGCCAGCACATTACCTTAGACCAAAGATGACCTTAGAGAAGCCGACCAGTCTGGGCTGGGAGGTTCTGCCTCGTTCATCTTACAGTCCAGACTTTGTGCCAACTGACTACAATCTATTTTGTACCCTGCAGAACCATATTGACAATATAGGCTACAGTTCAGTAACAATATCTGGCACTCGCGACTTTCTTCAAAGAAAAACCCCAGTCATTTTACACTCATGAGATAGAAAATTTGCAGCAAAGGTAGCAAAATATGATTGATACTTTTTTTATTATTTGTGGTTTTAGGCCCTTTATCGCTCAATAAGAACACAAAAAGGCCCTAATGTGATTGATACTGATGGTGAATACCCATAAGACTGAACTTTAATCATTATTAAATTAATTTTCAATAGAATTTTTTTTCAAAATGTCTAATTTATCTTTACAATTTGATTTATTATAAAATGCATTCACTCAAAACTGGGTAAACTAGATACAAAGCCATAAAACACCAAAAAAAAAAAATGAACAGATAAAATGTGAAGTGCTAACATTTTTGGCTGTGTTGAAGATGGTATTATTTGATAATATAACTAAATGTCATACACTATTAATTTAGAATTAGAATTCTGAAACCTTCAAATCTTAGAATTAAATATTCTATGATTTGAGGATTTCAGAAATGACTGATCTCAATAAGACTTTTCTATTCATAACTATCAATGTAATGTTATGATTAAACTGTTTTCCAAATCACCTACCTGAAATTTCAAGGAAAAAAAAAAGAGGTGGTGCCGTTTTCACTAGGAAATCTTGAAAAATAATGATTAAAAATTATTTCTGATACTCTTTATAACTCTTACATCAAAAGCAGCTTAATTTCCTGTTTTTACCGAGAAACTATTTTAATTTCTGTTACGTATACTTCAATAATTTCTCTCTTCCTGTATTCAATCTGATAATTTTCTAATTTTATCAACCGTTTTAATGCGCAGGCTTCAAAAATCATTTTTAGTATTTAAATATATAACAGAGTAAGATGTTTATTCTGTACATATAAAAGAACTGCATAAGAATAGAACGTGTAGGAGCAAACATAAAATTCATTATAAAAATATATGCATTAGTGTTCATTCAAAAACGAAACGAGTCGCAGTTTCGATTAAAACCTACAAAGTAGCCGCAGTAGTGCGTATTACATAAAGGATTTTTGAAATGTTTCTATGAATTTTCATTAACCTCCATTGAAAAACAAAGCGTGTCGTCACAATTTAAGTGTTTCCTTTTTATTTTTAAACCAAACTCGTTTACAATATCCTGTGCAGATAACCGAGAGAATTACCTAGAAAAGATTGCAGAATACAATTCTATGACGACAGCAGACAATTTAACCCCGCAATCTTTACAATTGTAACAAATACATCTTTAAAACAAGAAAAAAACAAAAAAAATTAATAAAATTATAAATACGCTTAACTTTTTTCTTCGATCTCCCGCGCGCGGATACTATAAACCGGTACACTTAATGCCAAACAAATGCACCGTTTAAACAGCATAGTTTGATTAAACACCAGTTAAAATTAAATGTTTGTTTATACTTTTAATCAAACTAAACTTTTTTAATGAAGAAAATTATCTTTAAATACTGATAAATGCAGTTAGAGTTCTGAGAAAAAGGTAAATACCCAATTAAAACAGGATATTGTACAGCATATCTATTGTATACATTACTTGCAATCTTGAAAGCAGATGTTATGTGAATCAATGCACAGTATAACAAGATGTAAGTGATAAAATTAATTATACATATATAAATCAATTTAAACTCACCTGTGACTTTTAACGTAGGGAATATACGGAGTGTGTTGTTGTGGATATAAAGCGATAGAATTTCGCCTAAATTGCAGGTTGATTTTAGGATCTAAAGCGGAGCAAAATAAAAACACGACTTACCCAACCAGTTGCACAGAGCAACCTTGTAGTTGTATGAGTACTCACCAGGTGGCAATTTTTCTAATGTGTTATGATGGGAATTTTATGTGTTGAAAAAGTTAATTTGTTTATTTGTAATTAAATATCGTTAAGCAATTTTTATTTTTAAATAAAGTTATTATTGCAATAAGATAATGTTTTTTTTTTTATTTTGTTTTCCCATCAGATGTTAGGCTCCTCTGTTCGACGTGACTTACAATAAGGATCGGGCCTAATAGAAGGGTTTAGGCTCTACACTATAGGGTCTCGAGCCTTTCTTATACAGACTCTAATCAGGATATTTTAAAAATTCGCTTAGATAGTCCTCATAAATATGACTCTGATGGTCGTTTAGAAACACTATATAGCCTCGAAAAAATCTTATATATAAGGTCTTTAGAGGGATCGGGAGTTTATTTTTCTTGTCAATATTAATTTTTATTTAGAAGAGAGACAGGCCATCACGTTTGTCATTAGCTCAGGCCCCAACTCACTCTCTCGGGCCTCGTATAGAACAAGTCCTTGCGTTAAATTGAATGAAGTAACGAAAGTTTCCGTTTCATATTGATTCTAAACAAGAATTAATATGGGGTAGCAAGCGCAGANAGGAGCATGTTTTTCAAGCCATGTTTGAAATGATTTAACTCTTTTAAATTAATTAATTAGAGGTATAATCCTTTCTTTAATGTTTAACTCGAAACAATATTTCATGAATTTCCTTCCGAGCATTTACGAGAGATAAACACACAATCTTCTAATATTCAATAAATTTAATCACAGAAGCTGGTTTTCATCTTAAATTGGTTTAAAGTTATTCTAGCATTACATGTATAGTTAATATTTTAACCATATATTACTGTATTACTGCAGTAATACTTAAAAATATTTTAATATACAAAGTAATAAAATAAAAATTGTACAATTTATCTGTAAATAAATATTAATCGTTTCAAGATTTTACTATTGAAAAATGAAATATTTTCAATTTGATTTAGTCAAGTATCCAAATCAAATTATAGTATTGGATCCTAAAAGCAAACATTAAACTCGAACAATTAATTATCTTGTTTTTATTGATTTAATATAATTAATTGATTTCTCGATATAACGGTTTTGCGTAATATTGTGCGCGTAATTAAAAAATTTTATAAGCAACACAAATAAGCATACCTTACACTAAAAAATTTCAAAAATAATTTTCTAAATTAAATATATCAACATACTGAAAGTTTCTGTCATGCTCTAATTACAATTAATGGCTCATTGGAGATAAACTTGTGAAAATACAGTACTTAAAAATAATTAAACTGATAAACATAATANACTTTAATAGAAAATTTTAGACAATACTCCAGATTTAAGAAACACTTTGAATCTAAGACGCACCAAGTTCAGAAACGTACGAAAAAGTACATCTCGAATTCAAAGTAATGCAGCGGGTTTTTGAAAATTTGCAATTTAATTTAAATTCAATAATTTAAAATGCAGAATTCCAATATAAAAAAAAAGTCAAAAATATTTATGTAATTATATTTAGCTATTTATTTATTGCGATTATTTCATAATATTTTATAAATAACTTGACTAAAAACAAATTTATTTTATTTACTGCAAATGTGTAGTGAATGAATGAGAATTATATTTTAAAATAGGCATTATTTATGATGTGATATATCAAATATTTACAGAATTTTATAAACATTTGATTAGATTTAAATTCATACTTCAAAATTTTATAAAAATATCTTAAGTTTACCATCATGTGTCCATTTGGACTGCCATGATCATGAACAATCGTATCGTGGATATGATCCAAAGATGCAGTAGTCAAAGATCCGGCCGTATCGTGATGAACGTGTTTGGCTGGATCCGAAACTTCTTTATCCATATGATGTATGCTGTGATTCATAGCTGTCATAACAGATTCTAATAACGTTGCTGCCGTCGTCATTATAGAAGGCATTGTCGTATCATTGATAGTCGTATGAGACGTATGACCCATATGTCCGTGTCCATGTCCGTGATGGTGATCACCCATAATTATAAATTTAAGATATCTGTAAAAATAAATAGTTTAAATTAGTTTGAAATTAATATTTTACGTTTAATTGCAATATTTTCAAAAATTAGTAGTTCTAAAATTACATTTGCAAATCATTATTATGTATTAAAAAAAATGAGTTTAGTATGATACTTTTGATTTTAAAATACATTAATTTATTTTCATTGCAATTCAATAATTCTGGTTTTAAATTTCTACAATTTGATGCATTTGCATAAACAATACAAAATTATTGTAAATTAACTTATATTTAAAATAATTTTCTTTTTTTTAATCACTTTTTGCTAATTGAAAATGGATTTTACTCCAGATTTTTTTCAGAATTTTTCTATCAAAATCCCAAAATGGAATGCATAAATTAAGAGATAGAGATCGATAAAGCAAAATAAAAAAAAATGCATTACTGGATATAAGCGAAAGGAATAAAAACAATTTAAAGTTATTTGCTTAATAGAAACATGCAAGTTGTGCTTGTAAGTAAAACAAACGACGAAAGCTTTATGTAAATGATTCTGTATATTTTTTGTGATTCAAATGTATGTACTAATGCCAAATTGTTCAATATTTACTATAACCGTCATTAAAAAAAATTATGATATTTTAAAATAAGAAATTATAACGTAGTAAAATACTAAAAACTTTCACTTTACTTCTGAACTGTTGATTTTACAAAACAATTTCTATAATTTAATAAAAAAGTAAATTTTGGAATATATCTGCGATAAAAATAGACAAAATTTGAAGAAATACTCTATATTCTGTGTCTAATAAAGTATATATATAAATATATTCGAGAAAACAAAATTAAATTCTGAAAAACTGTGTTTACGTATATTTATGCCCAGATATGTATAGCAAATAAATATTTACAGAAATCACATTATAGTTGTTTTTGTATAAACTTTGTTATCTAACATTGTAGATAATTTTGATAGCATTCAAGTTTCTGTAATAAATCATATCAACATTAAAGTTTTGTTATAAAAATTAAGACTTTTCGTAGATAAATAAATAAAAATCTCATAGACAATAATAATCTTTTCCTTTTTCTGTCAATCACTCAATTTAATCAGATCGCATATAGGATATCCTTCATTACTAACTTGACAGATTTAATTTTTATATCTCATGACTTGCATTTTGAAAAGTAAATTGAAATTATTCATTTACAAACATTCATTTTTAAATTTTAAACCAATTCTTGAATGAATTTAACAACTTTATAATAGATGCACTTGATTTAAAACTTTTTATTCTACATTTCTTTCGAAGTTTTTGAATATTTACTTATGTTTTGATCCCGGGAAGCAATCTTAACTCTATAACTCAAATTAAAATTCATTCAATGTATAAACTTTCAAATTATTATTATTTCTATTATTAATTTTAAAATGATAAGAATCCAAAATTCATGTACGTTAACTAACGATTTAATATAATTAAAATATATAACACGTTGTTTTAAATTTCGGGTGAACTCTTTTAAAAAGAGAATATAATTGGATTGTAATAGTTTATTAATGTTTTTAAAAGCCACCTTATCGAAGTCACAAAAATAACAACTTCCAATCGCAACCTTCTAAGTACTTTCAGAACGATTAAATCTATCTTCAAAGCAACTTATTAATAAAAAAAAAACACTTCTTAAAATAAAAATTATAAGACATAATTACACGTTTCATCAGTCTAAAAGTACTCGGAAGATAACTTTGGTCGAAAGTTATTTTTGTGACCAATAAAGTAGTTTTTTGTGGATTTGTAGAATGTCAAAATATTACTTATTGAATTTTAATAGTTTTATTGTAATAAGTTCTTTTAATGTATGCTAAATAATGCAACTTTAATAGAAAATTTTAGACAATACTCCAGATTTAAGAAACACTTTGAATCTAAGACGCACCAAGTTCAGAAACGTACGAAAAAGTACATCTCGAATTCAAAGTAATGCAGCGGGTTTTTGAAAATTTGCAATTTAATTTAAATTCAATAATTTAAAATGCAGAATTCCAATATAAAAAAAAAGTCAAAAATATTTATGTAATTATATTTAGCTATTTATTTATTGCGATTATTTCATAATATTTTATAAATAACTTGACTAAAAACAAATTTATTTTATTTACTGCAAATGTGTAATGAATAAATGAGAATTATATTTTAAAATAGGCATTATTTATGATATGATATATCAAATATTTACAGAATTTTATAAACATTTGATTAGATTTAAATTCATACTTCAAAATTTTATAAAAATATCTTAAGTTTACCATCATGTGTCCATTTGGACTGCCATGATCATGAACAATCGTATCGTGGATATGATCCAAAGATGCAGTAGTCAAAGATCCGGCCGTATCGTGATGAACGTGTTTGGCTGGATCCGAAACTTCTTTATCCATATGATGTATGCTGTGATTCATAGCTGTCATAACAGATTCTAATAACGTTGCTGCCGTCGTCATTATAGAAGGCATTGTCGTATCATTGATAGTCGTATGAGACGTATGACCCATATGTCCGTGTCCATGTCCGTGATGGTGATCACCCATAATTATAAATTTAAGATATCTGTAAAAATAAATAGTTTAAATTAGTTTGAAATTAATATTTTACATTTAATTGCAATATTTTCAAAAATTAGTAGTTCTAAAATTACATTTGCAAATCATTATTATGTATTAAAAAAAATGAGTTTAGTATGATACTTTTGATTTTAAAATACATTAATTTATTTTCATTGCAATTCAATAATTCTGGTTTTAAATTTCTACAATTTGATATATTACAAATAATTCAAATATATTATCTTACTTCTTTGTTAGCTGTAAATATTTATGTTAATACCTCCTTACAGGGCAAAGCTGTATAAATAACATTAATACTTTATAAGCTACTTTTAGGTTTATAAGTAAAATGCAGAGATGCTTATTGCTTTAGAAACATTAAAAATAGCTTTACTTTACATGTTTGTATGTAACATTATCATTTTATTTATTTCTTTGTACTGTTGACCTTCAATATAACAGATTAATTAGAAGAAGCAATGGTTTGATAATGGCAATTGTCTTCTTATCTGAAGATGTCACGATCAACTACAAAACAAACTTTATATGAGATATGATAAGAAAAACAAGCAGTTTATATTGTGATAAATACATATAAAGCAACACAACACTTCCAAGCTGCTGGCACAATGTCTAGCAGATATTCTGCACACTAAGTGACTCACAGAGTGAGTCGATAGTAATAATCACTAACAGAGCAATTATATCTATAGAAATATTAAATTAAAAAAATCTTTAACACTCAAATTATAAGAAAATTAAACTTAATGAAATCATTTGAGCCTTAAGACTCATTTTTGGTATGTAAATTCTTGTTTGCTTTTTAAAAAAATGTGTTTTACATTTCTGAAAATGAAATCTAAGAACTCTCAAATCTTTCTGGTTTAAGTATTTAAAAAGTTCATTCCAATAAATTTTCTTATTTCAAAATGTTTGAATAATAAACAGTGATATTTATATCCATTGCTAAACTTTATACTTTAAATATTTTATGTAATAGTATATAATTCTAAATCACTTAACACTATTCATTGAAATACAACTCTTCTAATTCATTTATTTAAAACACAAAATAATTACGAAATAAAAAAATCTAATATCATATATTCAACTCATAAAAGGATTTTGTTTATTTCTTTGTGTTTTCACTTCAAAAACATTCATTTTCAGATGTTCTCGGATTGTAAATTCAAACGGAATACTTTTAAAAGACTTTTCGGTTTGAATTTGTAATCCGAGAATGTCTGAAGAGGAGATGTTTTGGCTTTGAAAACATAGAAAATAAATTACTGTTTGCTATGATTTCAAAATGCAAAGTTCGCTTTGAAAACATTATTGAGAAATAAATAAAAGATTTCTTTAAGAAAACTGCAACAAAAAAAATTTTAATGGAAACTTACTCCATCATATAACACACTTTTGGCTTTACGCACGTCCCTCACCCAAATTAGTCTGTTAAATTGACATTTTTATATCTTTTTCCGGCTGTTTATAAATAAAAAT
>NW_019385696.1:71025-77860 GCF_000671375.1 Centruroides sculpturatus | reverse complement strand
ACAGTTGTTCCCTATTCATGCGAAGTTCCCCCCCCCCCCAGTTAATGCAATTTCATTAAATCCCGATTATAAAAATCCAGCAATGAGTTGCCAAACTTTTCCGGTTTAAAAATTTAAAAATTTGTGTGGCGCCATCTGTTATGATATTTTATTTTAAAAACTTTTTATGATATTAATTATTATAAAATTGCAAAAAGTTTAATTTTGAAGTTATAGACGAGTTTTATTTATTTATTTATTTTTTTTTTAATAAATTGTAATTGCTAAAACGAGTAAAATGTTAATTCAGTCATGAAATGACACGTGACCATCCGTTATCTCCCTACTCCCTCCACATTTAACCACTAAAATTTAACGACATCAATGACCCAAATACCCAAATCTCCCTGCAAAATTTCAGAAATTTTCGACAAAAAGAACAGGAGTTATTACGACTTTAGACTGTAGCTACCGTACTCGAGACAGGGCCTCTCAAAGGTCAGGAGAAACCAGGCCATTTACCTTTTTTTAAGCCTCCCGGTATGTTAAACGAAAGAGAACAGCTTAAAAATTGTGTTTTATTTTTTAAAACAATAAATAATGTTTTCTTAATAATTTAGGGGCGAGATTCTTTAAAAAAGCCAGAAATTCAAGGAGAAAGAATGATGGCTTCTCCCAGGCTGTCTGTTTATCCTCTGTGTAGATTTCCCGTTGTCTCGGACTTAATTTTCGTTCGGCCGTATTATAAGAATTTTTTTCGGTATTTTTAATATTAACTTTATCCAGTTTGATGTTGCATCAATACGCAAAACCCGAAACCCCGGCGGCGACCGAGAAATCTTTCCGAAAAGGAAATCCTAAGAAATTTGATTTATTCGTGCGATGGCCGAAAATGGACGAAAAAGTTATTTTTTCAAACGAATTTCGGGCAATTTTCGGAGATGGTCGAGCCTTAATTTCCTCACTCCTTAGAAATGAAAAGAACACCATCGAGAGAAAATAGTGCTTCGGCTGAAACAACTTGAAAGGTTAGAAATGTACTGTACAAAGCTTTCGTAGTTAACTTCAAGGAGACAAGACTCTATTTCGTCAGGCTGGAGAGCGTATAAAAAGTTATAAGCGAAGGTTTCTTCTTCCAATTGTCAGACTAGTAATATCTATCACGTCTTTCTTAATTATGGATAATTAACAGAGACTGAGATTAAAACAGTTCTCTTTATTTCGCCTATTTCGGATTGGTCGCTATTCGCGCTCACGGCTTTAGTGTCTTCAACATAATGTGAACAAAAGATTAGTTCGTCTTAATATAATTTTGTTATCCACAATGATGGATATAGTGCACAATTTGTACACATCTTAATGGTGTAGTTTCTACATATCAGTCTGTTGCACTTACTGGCATGTTTTATTTGTTTATTTTTGATGTGTGTGGTTGCAGCCTTCTGCCTTATACGTGTCGTATATATATATTTTTTTTTTTTTTTTTTTTTTGCTTTTTTGGCTACTTTTCGGCCGTGGGGAAAAAGGGGTGGCAACCTGGGAAAGGTGTAAGGGAGGTACTTAAGGCATTCACGGAGGTGCTCCTTCTACTGTGGACTTGTTTTTTGGTGTTCCTGAATTAGATTGGGTTACAACAGCTAGGACTATAGAATTGTAACGGTGAGAATTTTTTTTTTAATGTGTGAAAAAAAATTGTATCTGTGATCCGTCGTTATAATTGTATCTTGTGAACAGTCGTTATAATTGTATCTTGTGAACTGTCGTTATAATTGTATGAAAATATATGTACAATAGAACCTCGATTATCCGGACTAATTGGGGATGAAGGTAGTCCGGATAATGAAAAATCCGGATAATCGAAACAAATACTTTAATTTGTCTTTTAATGATAATACAACACGTTTTCTTTTCGATGACATATCGGTAATATTAAAAGTAAATACAGTTGTCCCTCTATAGTCCGACGTCTTTTAATCCGACATGCTCAGTAGTCCGACGCACCTCCCGTCAAGGTACCCGTCCCCGTTACGTGTCTGCTTGCACAGAAGCATGTCGCAATGTGAATCTCTCCATCCAATTCTTACTCGATGACACACATTTCGTGTGTTTTATGTGAGCAGTTCTGTTCGAACAGTTGGAGTAGAGAATATTGTAAGTTACTGCTAGCAAAACAATGCGAAATATGTAATTATTTTCGGTAATCCGGACACTTTTGGTAATCTGACACACCTTTGGTCCCATACCTGTCGGATTATCAAGGGACAACTGTACTGTATTTAAATCGTGATCAAATTTTCAAGAAACAAACGTTCGTATTGAATTTGGACTACTACTGACCAACCCTAACAGACTACCTATTGTTTAAAACAGGGCTGTGGAGTCGCGTAAAAATCTACCGACTCCGACTCCGACTAGGGCAGACTTGTTACCGAAAGAGACCCGGAAATTCTGATGTCATCACGTGACCTCAGAATAAAATATTCAATAAATAGAGTTGTAATAAAGATAGAGCGTAGAAACTTTTTATTCTAAAGCTAAAAGACTTCTCTAAGTAATATATCAATATAAACATGTATTCGATAATTTTTACTTTTCCGGCTGTTATATATAACAGAGGGAAAGTGTAGCGCTTGGTCAAAAACTGACACTTTCCAAATTTTTACATTTTTTGACTCGGAACACCTTGAAATTTCGAGATATGCAAAAGATTCGAGTTTTTTTCTGTGTGTGGACTTTAGACTGTATGGGGGGGCATGATTTCGTTCACACTGTTTGAAGCCTAATAATTTCTGTGGTCAGAGTGGTCAGAATCGGAGTCAGATGATTTAACACAGGAGTTAGTTATTTAGCGTCAAAGTGGTTGAACTAAATCGTGTCCCCATATACATTCTAACATCTTAGGCGAGAACATCTTAACTGGTTTTACTGTACTATTATAAAATGACAAAAAAAGCTTACTTTGAGAGTAGAGACGAGTTTTATTTTATTGTTTTAAATTTTGAACGCTAATAACGAGTAAAATATTAAGAGATATGACACATGACCACTTTTATGTCTTCACCCCGTCGACCTTTAATTAAGAACCAAAATTTAATAGTATTAATGCCCCTTTATATGCAAGCTACAGTGCCACATTTCGCTTCTTAAACTTTACCCGTTCTGAGATAATATCTTAGAACAGAAAATAAAGAAATTAAACAAATTAGACGCCAACACACACGTTCGCGCGAATTTTCCGCCTTTATTGACTTTTTTGAGGGGTTCGGGAGGTCTCCAAACGTGTAGATTTGCAAACAAAAAAACTTGGAGGATCAAATTAGACACGATTTCAATACTTTTCCGTTTTATATACATAACAAGTTGGTAAGTAAAAAGGAGTCGGAGTCGGCAGATTTTTTGACGACTCCGACTCCACAGCCCTGGTTTAAAAGGCCCTTTGGTGGCGCAAGAAGACGGATTTTATAAAATAAAAAGCAGTTGAAACTACATTTTTATGAATAAAAGTTTGACAAACTATTTATCGTTTTATCACGAGTAAAATTTTTCCTCGCGTTCGCGGCTTTTAAGTAATGCATAAACCTTCGAGGCGCGAGGCCCTTCGGACCGCGAGGCATAGGCGGTGGCCCACGTCGTCCATGCCTTACGTCGCCCTTGGTCATAGAAAAGATCAAAATTTAGTTTCCATCGTAAATATTTTCACAAACAAACGATAACTACGAGCAATTGTCTATTGAGACACGGTCACAATGCCGGACTGCAATTCTTAATCATATTTTGAAATCATTTAATTCAACATATCTCAAGTTAGTAGTGGCTTGCCCCTGTAGTACATCACACTTTTCCGTTGACAATAGTCATCTGTTAACTGACGTTCTGAATTGAAAAAAAACACGAGACTTTCGGTTTGAATCGGAAGATCGTATATAGTTAATTGGGGCCTACTGTCTCTAAAGTTTCTACATCTGGTCTCGGATTTCATATAATTCCGTTCTCGAGGTTAAGACACGCGGACGGACGACAATGACAAAATTTGGAAATAAATGCAGCATTCCTCCCAAAACAAAATTGTCGCGTTGTAAGTAAAAAAAATTCTCAGCGGCCAGGAAATAAAATATCCTGCGAAAGTTTCAAAATTGGATCAACACTTGCGGACGTGTCAAATTGATTAAGCGATCACACTAAGAATTTAGGGGAGAGATCCTTTAAAAAGTCAGAAATTCAAGGAGAAAGAATGGTCGTTTCCCCCTAGCTCGGTCTGTTTATCCTCTGTGTCGATCTCCCGTTGTTTCGGACTTAATTTTCGTTTGGCCGTATTATAAAGGTTTTTCGATATTTTTTTTATACAGTAAAGCGTCAATTATCCGAAAGAATTCCAGTCGGCAAATTTAAATTTTCGCCAGTGCTGTGGCGCTGCAATCTTTGGCTATGTCTTGGGCTACTTAAATATTTTACGTTTTTGATACTAAATTAACTTCCGAAGTATAATTTTTTATTGTTTTTATATTTTTCAATATATTTATTTTGTTTGTACAAAATAAAAAAATAATTTTTAACGATACAATAGTCACGATTATTATTTTAAAAAGGTTACGTTAGGCTTAACATCGACGAAAATTCAACGCGAAGCGACACGCAACGGAGAAAAATTTCAACATGGGATAGGTTAATATATTTTTTCGTACATAATCGGTTATCCGAAAAATAAGTTATCCGAACAACCCGTCCCCAATTGATTCGGATAATCGACGCTCTACTGTATTAACTTTATTCAGTTTGATGTTGCATTAATAGGCGAAACCCGCGGCGACCGAGGAATCTTTCCGCAAAGCGAAATACTAAGAATTTGATTTATTTCATGCCATGGTCGAAAATGGACGAAAAAGATATTTATTCCAACGAATTTCGGAGATGGTCAAGCCTCGAGACATAGAATTTAATAGAAATATTAAAACATTATTTCATTTTTAAATATGGATTAAAATCAACGTATAATAACGTATGATAATGCGATAAATAACTAATAATTCTGCTCTGCTTTTAAATGGCCTAATATCTTTCATGTCGTAAATAAAATTGTATAAAATATTTATTTACATGGAGACATTAGACATCTTATGTTGCATTTGATTAATATTTATCATCATAATACAGTAGAACTCCTCTAGTCCGCCCTCGGCTAGTCCGTCACTCCGGTTAATCCGACCGTGATCAGAGTCGAGAAAGTTGTCCCGACTTGTCGATGACTCACCGTCCGTGGCGTTTTTCTGTGTTCGTTACAGTATATGTTATACATTGTGTGTACATGTACAATTTTGTGTGTTTTCAACATGTCAGGAGTGAAACGTAAACACGTTACTCTTTCATTAATTTAAATAAAAAATTAGCAGTGCTACAAAGACTGGACAAAGGGGAAGATTGTTTATTTTACTTTTTTCTGATAATCCGACGTTTCTTGCGTTCCGACCATACCCCCAGTCCCAAAGGTGACGGATTACAGGGGTTCTACTGTATATATCATGATAGAATTATTATTGTCGTTAGCCAGCGATTTTACCTTTGTTGTTTCGTATAGTCAATAATAATAATAATAATAATAAGTCGTTTCTAATTAAAATAAAAATACAGTACTATATTATATTATGATCTAAAGTTCAGCGAATTCTTCGCAGAAAGAATAAGTTATCATGAAACACGTCAGAGATGATTATCACGTGACCGAATAGCACCCACAAATGTCACGTGACACGCTTCGTACGCCGATGTGTCGCTCCGCGACGAAATCAAGCTTAAGCAATTAGAGCCAGAGTTGCCAGATTTGGCTACTTTGCGCCAAATTGGGCTACTTATTTTTCAGTTTGGCGTTAACAAACTGAACGCAGTTTGGCGTTCAGTTTGTTTTGCGCACAGAACGGTAATACTTGTGCTGTCTACTCGTTTTGTTTTTAAACATAGTATAATTTATATAAGTTTTATAATTTATTTATTATTGGTATTAAAACGGGAAAATGGACAAAGTAATCTTGGTCCTTTTGGAAAGTATGGCTTCAAGATAAAAATCTTAAAGGTAAGCACCTTTAAGATTTTTATCTTAAAGCCATTCTTTACGAAAGGACCAAGAATACTTTGGAAAAATTTTCCTCATTAAGTTGCATTTTTAAATATTTTGGCAAATGGCGTAATTTTAAATTTACTTGATTAAATTTAAACTTTTTAAAAAAAATAGCTCCAGTAAGTATTCAGTCATGCTTGACAGGAGAATTTTTAGTTTATAATAGCTTATTTTTTTAAAAGAAAATTTAATATAAATTCCAGATAAATGATATCCTAGAAAGAAAGAAATAAGAAAAGGAAATGCGTCTATAAACAAAAATGACTAATGGCAAATGCTATGCTATACAGAATGGTACCAAACATGGTTACTAGGGCCTAATTTTTATAAATATTAATTGTTTTTGATAAAATTAGTAACAAATAACGTTACGCTAATTGCAACTGTTTGCCAATGTCAGCTTCTTGTAAATGTCTTATATAGTGTTACATGTAACATACAAAATTCATATATTACAAGAATGCTATTATTCCTCAACAACAATCAAATGAGCAAAATGAACATGAAGTACTAAAATTTGAAATTATCACGTTGAAAAATCACTGGTAAGATCATCATCATCAGAATCTTTTTCACTAGAATGTTTTTGTATGGTTGAAGCAGATGATGATTTCCAAGTTTAACATTTATCGCTGTAAGAACTCGATTTTGTAGTTTAGTTTTCATTAAATTTAATTGCAAAAAAATACGTTCAACTGCTGCATTTGAATGAGGAAGCAATAAAAACATCTATTTACTGTCAAAGTA